>NC_083475.1:14745682-14810682 GCF_030014155.1 Tachysurus vachellii
GTACTAATAAGAGAAAGCTGGAAAGCTCAGTGAGCATAAACTAAACAGACCAAAGGCTTTAGAACTAATTCAATATAAACCTGATTACTCTAAAGCCTCAGTGTTCCATACCGTCTTTACACCAGCACCCCTGTCCAACACACAGCTGTCTGCTTGGGAGGAATTCATCATAAAACCACAACATTCCTTCTTAGCAACTTTCACACAGGATGTAATTCAAACCCAATCAAGTTTCGCTTCACTCAAATGTAAAAGTCTGTTAAATGGAAAAACAATCAGTGTGTAAACTTTCTATTACATTTCATAAACAGGATCTTAGCATGCGTTCGCTTCTGGTGCATTTACACCATTTTAGCCTCAGCATCACAGAGGGTCTGTTCGGAGTGAGCCATCAAGCTGGTGACATACCTCCTAAATAGATAGATAGATAGATAGATAGATAGATAGATAGATAGATAGATAGATAGATAGATGGATAGATAAATACATAAACAAATAGATAAACAAATAGATAAACAAATAGAAAAATAAATAGATAAACAAAGAGATAGATAAATAAATAGATAGATAGATAGATAGATAGATAGATAGATAGATAGATAGATAGATACATAAACAAATAGATAAACAACTAGAAAAATAAATAGATAAACAAAGAGATAGATAAATAGATAGATAGATAGATAGATAGATAGATAGATACCTGCTCAGCAGAGAATTCTGCTCTAGTTCTGCAGGATTTGGAGAACGCTAGATGAATTAAGGTTAGATCGAAGTTGAGCTAATATTCTATGGTTTGAGAATGCCGTCCCTTATCCTCATCCTCATCCTCATCCTCAGCCGTTGTCACATCACACGCATGATGCACAAACAGCCACGAAGAACATACCTGGAGTCACACGCTCTGTTTTTTCAGATCCTCTTTTCACTTTTCTTCGTACTTTAATGCATTTTCTCAGCTTTCATCTCAAGTCCTATTGTTTGTAAGGAACACTCAGTAATGACATGCTGCATTTCTCTGTTTATTATTCCACTCAACAGACTTACTCTCTTACATTAAAGGTCAGTAAGGTTGCTGTCATATCTATACCTCAGGATAGTGGAATTTTTGATTGCTTTATCAGATGAATCGATTCATTAATTGATTCATTCTGTGTACCTGCAGCTCTGGTGTTCCTTCTAATTTGTTCATGTTTCTAAAGTAACAGCTTACACAGCAGATGCGTCATATAAACAGGATACAAACACGTTTATATGGTCAGATTTATCTGTCAGGAGTTTTGAAAGGAAGCATTTTAACCCAGAGGTAAAACCAATATTTTATTTTATTATTATTATATTTTTAGGGGTTTCATGTCACAAGTGCAGAATTATTTCATATGGCTGCTGTGTTTTCATTTAAACCACAACTTTTTTTGCTGAAAAACAGATTATTTTTTATCTATCTATCTATCTATCTATCTATCTATCTATCTATCTATCTATCTATCTATCTATCTATCTATTTATCTATCTCTTTGTTTATCTATTTATTTTTCTATTTGTTTATCTATTTGTTTATGTATCTATCTATCTACGGTATCTATCTATTTATCTATCTCTTTGTTTATCTATTTATTTTTCTATTTGTTTATCTATTTGTTTATGTATCTATCTATCTATCTATCTATCTATCTATCTATCTATCTATTTATTTATCCATCTCTTTGTTTATCTATTTATTTTTCTATTTATTTTTCTATTTGTTTATCTATTTGTTTATCTATTTGTTTATGTATTTATCTATCCATTTATCTATTCATTTATCTATCTATCTATCTATCTATCTATCTATCTATCTATCTATCTATCTATCTATCTATCTATCTATCTATTTAGGAGGTATGTCACCAGCTTGATGGCTCACTCCGAACAGACCCTCTGTGATGCTGAGGCTAAAATGGTGTAAATGCACCAGAAGCGAACGCATGCTAAGATCCTGTTTATGAAATGTAATAGAAAGTTTACACACTGATTGTTTTTCCATTTAACAGACTTTTACATTTGAGTGAAGCGAAACTTGATTGGGTTTGAATTACATCCTGTGTGAAAGTTGCTAAGAAGGAATGTTGTGGTTTTATGATGAATTCCTCCCAAGCAGACAGCTGTGTGTTGGACAGGGGTGCTGGTGTAAAGACGGTATGGAACACTGAGGCTTTAGAGTAATCAGGTTTATATTGAATTAGTTCTAAAGCCTTTGGTCTGTTTAGTTTATGCTCACTGAGCTTTCCAGCTTTCTCTTATTAGTACTGCATGGTCTTAATGTAGGCTTCATGCACCTCCTGTGTCCATAAGGTTCAGTCCTTTGCCATGGAAACATAAGTGCTGCCTGCCATGCTGGGCTACGAAAACACACACACATACACACAAACATACACACAAACACACACCTGTACACACAAACGTACACACAAACACACACGCACAAAACAAACACAGACGCGCACACAAATACACAACACAAACTCACCCGCGCGCACACACAAACACACACGCACAAAACAAACTCACACACACAGACGCGCACACAAATACACAACACAAATGCACCCGCGCGCACACACACGCACAAAACAAACACAGACGCGCACACAAATACACAACACAAACTCACCCGCGCGCACACACAAACACACACGCACAAAACAAACTCACACACACAGACGCGCACACAAATACACAACACAAATGCACCCGCGCGCACACACACGCACAAAACAAACACAGACGCGCACACAAATACACAACACAAACTCACCCGCGCGCACACACAAACACACACGCACAAAACAAACTCACACACACAGACGCGCACACAAATACACAACACAAATGCACCCGCGCGCACACACACGCACAAAACAAACTCACACAGACACGCACACACAAATACACACACAAATGCACCCGCACGCACACACAAACACACGCACAAAACAAACTCACACAGACACGCACAACACAAACTCACACAAGTACACAACACACACATGCCCAGCACAAACTCACGCATGAACAAATACACAACACACACACAAACTCACATACACACAAATACACAACACACACACAAACTCACATACACACAAATACACAACACACACACAAACTCACTCCCAAACACACTACAAGGGTTTGCAAAGGTCAAAGGTAGCATGTTACAGATGATATAACGGCCCAGTAAACCAGTCAGTGTTCGTTGCTGTGGGTCTTCTTGCTGCTGTAGCTCGTTCTCCTCGAGGTTCTGTGTGTTCTGAGATGCTTTTCTGCTCAGCACAGTTGTATAAAGTGCTTGTTTAAGTTACTGTAATTTCCCCGTTAGCTCTGAACCAGTCTCCTCATTCTCCTCTCATCTCTCTCACCTCTCTTCCTGCACAACTGCTGCTCACTGGATGGGGTTTTGTTTTCCACTCCATTCTCTGTGAACTCTTGAGTCTTTAGAATTGTTTGTAAAAAACCCAGCAGCTCCAAACCAACCCCATCCGTCACCAACAACCGTGTTGTGGTTACAATCCCAGAGACCGGATGTTTTTCCTCATTCTGGTGTTCGATGTGAAACAGTTACCTGAAGCTGCGTGCCTATTTCCGCATGATTGTACCACATGATTCTCTGATAAAATATCTGCATGTACGCACAGGTAAACCGTGAGAGATCACGTGACCAGATCTACCAGCTAACTGGTACATGCTAAGCTTAACACATCCAGTGTCATGTGTCAGTGTCTGTAATGCAGGAGTAGCCCAAGTTACCCTTAAAGCTACAGTGCTGTAGACTAAAAGCCTATTAAATGCAGAAGCGCTTTCACCAATGTTCTCTTCATTTCTGTATTGATTACTGTAGCAGAAACCTCCTGGTGCTGCACCGCCTCCGGTTCCTGATTGGGAAGCATGAGCCCAGGCCTTGGCCTTCATTCCTCTGCCCTGCCCTACTTCTCCTTTGTTCAGCTTCTTTTGAGTGCTTCACTCCCCCGAGGAAGCCTTGGCTTCTAAATCAATTCACGCTCAAGCCATCTCTCTGTCTGTTATCTCCAAATGACTGTCGAAGGGATCTGTAATTATTTGTTGTACTGTTAGGGCAAATTCACATCTCTGGCCTGACAGGATTGAAGGCTGTATTTTCTTTTTTGCAGTCCGCGTAGTCGGACGTCCATTTTGATTCAGAACCTTTTAAAGCAAAGGCCGGTGCTTGTCGTCGATGGCCACAGCGGTACACCGTCCCACAATCGTGAGATTTCAAGATTGATTTCCTGTTGAAACACATTGCAGCAAACCAGAAGCGGGTGTAACGGAGTGGCTTACAGAATAACGATTCAAAATGTCGCGATCAGATGTAAAAATTAGCCGCGCAGTTAATTCTGCATGACTTTGGGTGCTTTTTACACTGTTGTAAAGCTGCATTATAAAACAACCCATAAAACTGTGGAGAGGGGACTGTATTTGTTTTCTATGTGAGAATGCAGACACTCCATCACTCAGCAGTCAGATGTCCCTGGGCTGCCTCTATAGCTGATGAAATATTCAACACTTTCAGCTTGCTCATGTTACCAATCAGCTGACACACACACACATACACACACACACACACACACACACACACATACACACAGTAACTGGAATTGGTTTATATCATTCCAAAGCTAAGGAAAGGCGTGTGTGTGTGTGTGTGTGTGTGTGTGTGTGTGTGTGTGTGTGTGTGTGTGTGTGTATATGTGTGTGTGTGTTTGTGTGTCTATTTTTTAAATCTAATTTATTTTGTAGAAGAGGTCCTTACTCCATGGAAAAAGTCACTACCGTCTGTTCTTCTCTTCTTCTTCTCCTCCACCCTCTTCACGCATATTTAAGAGTAAATGTGAAATTGACAAACGCTTTGTTGACTAACACTTTGACTTAATTAGCTTTTATTAATTGCTACTGTGCTTATTTATTTATTTATTTATTTATTTATTTTATGTTTTTTAACCAAAGTCTGTAGCTGTTGGTGTTGGGCATAGAAGTCAATGAGGTGTATGTAGTTCACCCACTGTGATTCCGGCTGAACTGCTGTTTAATGATGGCTATCTCCAGTGCTGTTAGCAGGCCCGGGCTCCGGGTTCTTCTGGTGCTAGCTGGAGTGCAGAGCGACTGCTAGGCCGACACGGGGGCGTAATGAATCACTCCCGAATAAAACAGTGCCTTAGCCATTATAGACCGCTCTTAACGCGGCTCATGCAGACTTTTTACAGTGACCTTAGCTATTTTTTTTCTTATAGTACTGCTGACGATGGCTTATATGGTTGCACAGGTGATTCGCTGTGTGTTAAGATCGTGGTACTTTGTCTGCTCATAAAGGGGAATTTATGTCTCAGTTTAATAGTGCTACTGTAGTTACCTGCTTCCTTTATGTACAGTTTCAAACCGTCACCGTCACTGTGTGGAATATAGGCAGAGATTAGGGTGCGTTGTTTAGGGGTTTTTCTTCCAGATCACATCGAATTTTGGTTCAAATCCAAACCCAGCTGGTCCCTTTTGTGTTACTCCTCTAGTGCGTCTTTTATTTGACATAATGTTTAAACGTTACACCAAGTTTCACTATAAACTATACAATGGAGTCATGACGTTCTCCAACTTTCTCACTTCTAGTCGAACGTTTTTCATCAGCCGGTGATAATGGTGAAGTAACGTAATAGTGACGTCTCCTAACAATTTAAAAATCCTCCATCATCATCATCATCATTATTAAAAGCTGCAGTGTTGAAACATCACGACGCTGTGTTTTCTATCCAAGCTAAAAGTGACTTGGTGTCTGTATGTGAACTCGTCTGCTTATCCCGTGTTACCGGCAGCACAGTCTAATGTGAGGAAATCACCCGAGTGACAGGAAAAGTAGAGAAGAACTGGTGAAAGACAGCTCTCTATTCACACAGGCTTTAACTACTCTCTTCATGGCAGTGCTGACAGGAGACAGATCAATGTCCAAAGCCATTTCACTCATTACACATTCAGGATCTGTGGAGGTTTTATTGCCTCTAGGGGTGTCCTGTATGGCTGTATGACTATTCTGATTAAACACATGCTGCTGTTGATTCCTCACACGTTATTCTAGCTAGGCCGCTATAGGCCGCTCTGTGTGTGTGTGTATATATATATGTGTGTATATATATATATATATATCTTTTCGCCTATCAGCTGACTTTGTACTTTTCAAGTCTGTGTCTTTTCAATCTGCCTCAGCATAACAGTCTGAAGAAAGTCTTTTGTGAGCTCAGAAACATCCGTTTATATTTACAGCGTTTGACAGATGCCCTTAACCACTTACATTTTATCTCATCTTATGCAACTGATGGTTAATGGTCTCGCTAAGGACCTGGGATTCGAGCTCACAACCTTCCGATCATTAGTCCAATACCTTATCCACTAAGCTACGACATCCCCGCGAGACACACTCCGCTCCAGGCCACACATGGCTATGGCATCGTGAACGGTTTTCCGCTGTGTATGTTTACCGTAAGGTATTTACTCATGAAAAAGAAACCTTACAACTGCTTTTTTCATTCATTTGTGCTTTTCCAGCTTTAATAAGGATAGGTCTCGGAGACAACTAGGTGCAAATTCAAGGCGCTTACAGAACCCCGAGGGGGGTGGTGGTGGGGTTGGGGGGGTGTAGCGGTGTGCTGACAGTCATTAAATGATTCAGAGTGTACCTCATTATTTTTTAAAATTCAATTGGGTAGAGAAGCAGTGAGGAATAAAAAAAGATAATTACGCTGGCTCAGGGTGAGCCATGCTTGAAAAGTTTGTGTTTAAGTTTAGTGGTGTTTACTGAAGCAGGGATTATTCACGAGCTCAGCTGATATGGTGGGAGTTGCACCTGAACCCTAGATAATTGAAATGGGCTTTTTTCAGGACTCCATTATCACCAGGTGAGGTAGAACCTGGCAAGACTCTCAATGCGCATATGCTAATCTGCCGTTTGCTGCGCGTGTCCGTGTTGAGGGCCAGATTTCGGCGAATAAATGGAGAAATTTTATTGGTCTAGCTTAGCATAGCAAGAGTATGTGGACATGTCTTGCACTTTGTAAGGACAAAAAGTATGCTCGCAAGGACGGATGGGACGATATCATATGTCTCTAAATTACAGGGTTTTCACAGTTTGGATTAAAATAATCCATTTGAATATTGATGTTGAGGAGAGGTTCATGTGTAGACACTGTGATCATAGCTGGAATCATCATCAGTGTGTGAGAGAGAATCAGTGAGTCAGTGTTTGAGTCAGTGATTGAGTCAGTGATTGAGTCAGGGTGTGTTTATTTTTTATACATATATTTTATATGGATAGTAATAGGAAAGGACAGGAACATCTGATTTATTATTTTTGTTTGTATAATTCGTTTGTGTGTTTAGAAGTGTAGAATGCACTTCTGTACTGAATATGATAGAGGTCAACAAGGGAATGACTAGAAAAAAGAGAAAACACACACAGAAGCCGTGATGATGAGACCTTAATAATGTCGCAGTGACCTACATGAGATAGTTGGAGCTCTTAGGTCACAGCTGTGGTTAGGTGTGTATGAATGTGCACATATTTATGGAGAGAGAGAGAGAGAGAGAGAGAGAGAGAGAGAGAGAGAGAGAGAGAGAGAGAGAGAGAGAGAAGGAGGGAGGGAAACAGACACAAAGAAAGAGAGAGAGAGAGAGAGAGACACACACAAAGAGAGAGAGAGAGAGAGAGACACAGAGAGAGAGAGAGAGAGAGAGAGAGAGAAGGAGGGAGGGAAACAGACACAAATAAAGAGAAAGAGAGAGAGAGAGAGAGAGAGAGAGAGAGAGACACAGAGAGAGAGAGAGAAGGAGGGAGGGAAACAGACACAAAGAAAGAGAGAGAGAGACCCAAAGAAAGAGAGAGAGAGAGAGAGAGAGAGAGAGAGAGAGAGAGAGAGAGAGAGAGAGAGAGAGAGAGAGAGAGAGAGAGAGAGAGAGAGAGAGAGAGAGAGAGAGAGAGAGAGAGAGAGAGAGAGAGAGAGACAAAGAAAGAGAGAGGGAGGGAGGGAGATAGAGAGATAGGGAGAGAGAGAGGGAGGGAGGGAGATAGAGAGAGACAGAGAGAGAGGGAGAGAGAGAGGGAGGGAGGGAGATAGAGAGAGACAGAGAGAGAGAGAGACAGAGAGAGAGAGAGAGACAGAGAGAGAGAGAGAGAGAGAGAGAGAGAGAGAGACAGAGAGAGAGAGATAGGGAGAGAGAGAGGGAGGGAGGGAGATAGAGAGAGACAGAGAGAGAGAGAGAGGGAGAGAGAGAGAGAGAGGGAGAGAGACAGAGAGAGAGAGAGAGAGAAAGAGAGAGACAGAGAGAGAGAGAGGGAGGGAGGGAGATAGAGAGACAGAGAGAGAGAGAGAGAGAGAGAGAGACAGAGAGAGACAGAGAGAGAGGGAGAGAGACAGAGAGAGAGAGAGAGAGAGAGAGAGAGAGAGAGAGAGAGACCCACCCAAACCCACATAGAGGTAAGAAGACTATATCTCTATATGCCTTTAATGTAACACTTTAATAGCAGGGAGATAAAAGACAGAACATTCGTGTGATTCTCCGTCACACTTTCACATTAACAGAACCATCCAAAGGTTTCTGTACACATTACAAGCATCATTATTTTAAATGAAACACTATTTAACTTTTGCAGGATCTTTGGTTACAGATTAATAAATCGACTTGAAATGCTGGCAGCTTTGGTTCTTTTCAGGTCTGTCCTTATGTTACATACCTTCAGTAATCCATACTAGATTCCTCTGGATCTCCAGAAACACCAGGATAGTTTAAAGAGGCTCATATGAAAGGCCCTGGCTGCTGTTCATGGAAATGTTTTCACTGAACCAAACAGAAAGAAAAGACAAGAAGCTTCCACTTTCCAGGCTGTACTGTAACAACAGCTGTGTGAGAGGCTCTGGTGATCTGTGATGGAGAGGATTACATAGAACTGCTTCAGTTACATGGGAGAAAAACCCCACAGCACTGATAAAGCCCTCAGGATTATGGGTCACGTGTAATTACGGCCACGTGTGAAACCACAGATTCATGTTAATGTGCTCATTCCAATATGTTATCTCTCATAAAAGCTAATTAAAAAAACATCATTTACATTATTTACTGTCCATTATCACCCAGATGTGGATGATTTCCCTTCTGAGTCTGGTTCCTCTCAGGTCGTGTGGTTCCTCTCAGGTCACCTTGTTCCTCACAGGTCGTGTGGTTCCTCTCAGGTCGTGTGGTTCCTCTCAGGTCACCTTGTTCCTCTCAGGTCGTGTGGTTCCTCTCAGGTCGTGTGGTTCCTCTCAGGTCACCTTGTTCCTCTCAGGTCGTGTGGTTCCTCTCAGGTCACCTTGTTCCTGTCGGGTCATGTGGTTCTTCAGAGGTCATCTGGTTCTTCTCAGGTCACCTTGTTCCTCTCAGGTCACCTTGTTCCTCTCAGGTCACCTTGTTCCTCTCAGGTCGTGTGGTTCCTCTCAGGTCACCTTGTTCCTGTCGGGTCATGTGGTTCTTCAGAGGTCATCTGGTTCTTCTCAGGTCACCTTGTTCCTCTCAGGTCGTGTGGTTCCTCTCAGGTCGTGTGGTTCCTCTCAGGTCGTGTGGTTCCTCTCAGGTCATCTGGTTCCTCTCAGGTCGTGTGGCTCCTCTCAGGTCGTGTGGTTCCTCTCAGGTCATCTGGTTCCTCTCAGGTCACCTTGTTCCTCTCAGGTCACCTTGTTCCTCTCAGGTCGTGTGGTTCCTCTCAGGTCGCCTTGTTCCTCTCAGGTCACCTTGTTCCTCTCAGGTCGTGTGGTTCCTCTCAGGTCGTGTGGTTCCTCTCAGGTCATCTGGTTCCTCTCAGGTCACCTTGTTCCTCTCAGGTCGTGTGGTTCCTCTCAGGTCGTGTGGTTCCTCTCAGGTCACCTGGTTTCTCTCAGGTCATGTGGTTACTTTCATGTCATCTGGTTCCTCTCAGGTTTTGGAAAAATATTAGCAAGCTGCCATGATGACCTTAACATTCAACTGACCATAATAACCCATGAATGTGTATGATATCTGCCATGATGTGTTGCTGGTGTTGGGTAAGTTTTATGAAATTGTGTTTAACTTAAAGTTGATCAGCATTTGGATCCATTTCACACAGGAAGTTTTTGTAGGACTGAACATGGACCTTGTGTAATATTTAACATTGTGTTTCTCCAACTAAAGCAGCAGCAGCTACTGGAATCGTTTCTAAAAAGAACAGAAAGCCGGCGATTGTGTACGAGTTTCTTTTGCTGTGTGTGATGTGTATCATTGTGCAGCTCTCTGAGAGAAATTCCTCTCAAGTGTAAAGAGAGAGCTGATGCTGACGTCCTGCTTTTAAGAGCTGGAAGGCCTGAGGAGCCAAAGTAGTCAGCACACATCTCACACACTCAGCAGTGGGGAGAATATACCCACATTTCTGTGTGTGTGTGTGTGTGTGTGTGTGTGCGCTTGTGTCTATGTTTGTGTGTATGTCTGTGCATGTATGAGTTTGTCTAAGTGTGTGTCTGTGTGCATGTGTGTATTTGTGGGTGTCTATGCATGCGTGAGGCGGTGTGTCTGTGTGCTTGTGTGTGTGCGCTTGTTTGTGTGTGTGTGTGTGCGCTTGTGTATGTGTGTGTAGCGTGCGTGATGCTGGTCTAATATCATGTGGAGAAAACATATTTTTAGCTGCTTCATTAAACAGGACCTGAAGGAACACAGTTGCTGAGGAACTGACTGTGTATTACACATTAGTCTTGATTACAAAAGCAATAGAACAAAATAATTCTTCCCTTTCAGCTGTTCTTTCAGATTAAAGAGCACTTTCTCTAAATACACTTAGAATTGTGGGTTTATTTACATTATAAGAGAAAAACCGTGAACATGTGAACACATATTTATCACCTTTTATTAATCCCACACTGCAGCACAAGGTTAAGATGAGGGAAGGCTTAAATCCTCACTTTCTCACAGAATTAACAGATCTATACATGTTAGCTTTTAAACCACATCAATCTTTTTATTTATTTATTATTTATTTATTTATTTTTTGTGATTTGCCTCGCAGCCTGCTGTCAGAGTTCTTCAACAGCTTCTGACCAATCAGATTAGAGAATTTAGCAGCTTCTGACCAATCAGATTAGAGAATTTAGCAGCTCCTGACCAATCAGATTAGAGAATTTAGCAGCTCTGTGAGGTGAACACATATCAGAGGTGGTTTTGTACCGTTACCTTCCGGTGCCATGTCTCACATGGTTAACGTTCCCCGTGAACTCGGCTTTAAACAAACTCTGGTGTGTGTGATTTATTTCTCTAGGATGTGATGTAATTGATGAACTTGTGTATCTGATGATCAATTCTGCTGTGGTGTTAATGTAGTGATCAGCACTGATGACTGTACACACTTTAATCACTGCTTTGGGTGCGATTCAGGACCAATAAATCCCGCTTTCTTTTCCGTGCCTGAACGATCGCATCTCTGTTACAATTCGCCGCTTTGATTCTTGATCATCTTGACTTTTTTATCCTCCTCCTTTTCTTTTCCAGCACTTTCTCTGCCATTTCTGCTCGCTGACGATCATAAAAAAAAACATTGAAAAAAAAAAACTTTTTCCGATGTCTTTTTCTTTGTCTTTTGTCCTTCCACAAGCCCGTCTCTATTTTGCCGGATCATTTATGCCCCTCTTTTCTCATTAGTGCTTTTTGAATCGTATCCTTTTAATCCTTTTCTCAGCTCTATCAGTCTGTCAGTGTTTGGGCTTCAGCTCATCATCATGCTCTGGTGTGGCTTCATTTCCCTCAGCGTGCTCTCTCTGTCTCTCTCTCTGTGTGTGTGTCTCTCTGTGTCTCTCTCACTCACTCTCTCTGTCTCTCTCTCTCTGTGTGTCTCTCTGTGTCTCTCTCACTCACTCTCTCTCTCTCTCTCTCTCTCTCTCTCTCTCTCTCTCTCTCTCTGTGTCTCTCTCTGTCTCTCTCACTCACTCTCTCTCTCTCTCTCTCTCTCTGTGTGTGTCTCTCTCACTCACTCTCTCTCTCTCTCTCTCTCTGTGTGTCTCTCTCTGTCTCTCTCTCTCTCTCTCTCTCTCTCTCTCTCTCTCTCTCTGTGTGTCTCTCTCTCTCTCTCTGTGTCTCTCTCTCTCTCTCTCTCTCTCTGTGTCTCTCTCTGTCTCTCTCTCTCTCTCTCTCTGTCTCTCTCTCTCTCTGTGTGTCTCTCTCTCTCTCTCTCTCTCTCTCTCTCTCTCTCTCTCTCTGTCTCTCTCTCTCTCTCTGTCTCTCTCTCTCTGTCTCTCTCTCTGTCTCTCTCTCTCTGTCTCTCTCTCTGTCTCTCTCTCTCTCTCTCTCTCTCTCTCTCTCTGTCTCTCTCACTCTCTCTCTCTCTCTCTCTCTCTCTTGCTCTCTCACTTTTTTACACACACACACACACACACACACACACACACCAACTCTCTCTCTGTCTCTCTCTGTCTCTCTCTCTCTCTGTCTCTCTCTCTCTCTGTCTCTCTCTCTCTGTCTCTCTCTCTCTCTCTCTCTCTCTCTCTCTCTCTCTCTCTCTCTCTCTCTGTCTCTCTCTCTGTCTCTCTGTCTCTCTCTCTTTTCTCTTTTTTACACACACACACACACACACACACACCAACTCTCACACTCTCTCTGTCTCTCTCTCTCTAGAGATGATAGAATATAAATTAATATAGATTATAATGGGGGAGAATGAAATAAATAAATGAATAAACAGAAGATAAACAGCAGGTTTGGATAGGTTTCTCTCTCTCTCTCTCTCTCTCTCTCTCTCTCTCTCTCTCTCTCTCTCTCTCTCTCAGTCTCAGTGCAGCATTATGTGTCATCTCGTCACTCACCTCTTTGAGGAGCGCTCTGCTCTTTGTTCTGTAAACACTCTCCGCTCCTCTGTTATCAGCATCCTAGTACCTCTGTCTGTAATTACGTGCAGCGGAGTTCAGGTGCGCTAACGAACACTAACAGAGCTATCGTACCTCCACACCCACACACCTTTAAGAGGCCACAGTGGGGCTTCACAAAGCAAAACATGGCACATGATTACCACCTACTCAGACTCAGGGAATCGCTCGGCAGACGAACACACACACAGTCTCAGGCTGTCTCTACTGTGTACAGCCTTGCAACATCATGAACAATTACACTTATTAAAAAAAACACAGCTGGACAGGAACAGACAATACTCAGGAAAGCTCCACAGCAGGTGGAGGTGGAGATGGAGGAGGAGAAATATTCACTGAGTAACACTTCAGCTGGTGTGCATCACCCATCAACCCACGCTACACTGGATGTGGCTCCACAGGCATTGCGTAGGGCTCTTGTGATGCACCTCAAAGCCACAATCTCCATCCATTCTAACACATTTCCATACATTTCTATTAAAAAACACATCTATTTATAATATATGCAGTCCTGGTTTTTCATCACGGTATAATTCCACATCACAGTCTGTGTGTTTGTTCGCAAATGGATATAAAACATGTGTCGTCATTCGCACCTCGCTTCTTCTATATATACACAAACTCCTCCTTTGTCCTTCGAGATTGTAAGATTGTCCTGTACATTTGGGTTTTTACCTGATCCCGATCTCGGAGCTGATCCTCTATCGGCATCTCAGCATTAAAGCTGTTAGAGTTAAGCAGTGCAACATATCACAAGGTCTCGTTGATGGATGAGGGATGTGGTAGCTCAGTGATTAAGGTGTTCAACTATTAATACGAACGACGTGGAGCAAACTGTTCCACATCTATAACCGAACACACAATGATGCACAATTTCTACATTTTTAATGCATTTCAGTGTGATGATTCCCCCCCTAGGTTCATGCTACATTTCTCCAAATAGTAAATAAAGTCGAAAGAAAAGCCGTGATTGGTTAAAAACCTAGAAATTCTGTCATCTTCACTTCACTCACTCTGTGTATTTCTCTTATAGAGCTTGCTGGAGCTCTGGCTTGGTTCCAATCGGAGTCACTTAGCCCTGCTTGCACATCACATTCACGCCAGCTGATATGGACTTTGTAGAAAAAGGCTGTACTTGAATCCAATCTCAGTGTCTGCTCTCATTTCATCACATAGCTGAATGACTGTCTGTGAATATCATAAGGATTGATTTTGTCAGAATTCTATTTTGGCCTGCCTGCTATGAAAGTTTTTCTCTCCAGGTGATGTAGTTCACGGCTGGTCTACACAAGCTTCTTTTTTTTTTCGAGCTACGGGAGATGATTGTATTTGTCATATTGATGGATTTGTGATATCTCCTAAACTTTGGAGAACAAAAGTCATAAATCTTGACATGCACCTGTTTTCCCGAGTTTCCTGACTATACCTCAGGCTCATGTGAAATCAGCCGTCTTGTGTATCAGAGATGGTTCTTCCATTCGCCGATCGTATGCGGAGACGTTTCCTTCTCTTTAGGTCGTGCTTGCTGGATGGGGCAGAGAGTTACAAATCCCAGGCTGTGTGTAGCTTTTGCATTAGCGTTTGGGTTCTTTCCCTGCATATCTCACAGTAGTTGACGTGACAGCCTGTGGCAAAATGCTAATGTGAGTGCTGCTGAAGCAGGCCACCGCACTGCCACACCACCCTGAACCAGTTTCCTGCAGAGAGCATTGCAGCCTGGGCTAGATTTAAAATGAGTCATTTTCTGCTCTGTAGGTAAGAGGAAGAGAAGTAATTTATAAGAGAGCAGCAGAAAGAGGGAACGGGGTGTAGAGGAGGTAGCTGGGCGAGGGAGACATGGAGAAACGGAGGGGAGAGGATGTAGATTTCCTAATGACAGACTTGTTTACATGTTATAAAAGAAACAGCTCAACCTTCTCTAATGTTACAAAGTCTTGTAGTGACTAATTTTGGATCCAAGACATAGAGCTTCATTAGATTTTTTATGACTTTTACAGTGAGCTTGCCCATACTTTGGTTACATATTCATTCATTCATTTATTCATTCATTCGTTTTCTACCGCTTATCCGAACTCGATCTCGGGTCACGGGGAGCCTGTGCCTATCTCAGGCGTCATCGGGCATCAAGGCAGAATACACCCTATACGGAGTGCCAACCCATCGCAGGGCACACACACACTCTCACTCACTCACGCAATTTGGTTACATATCACTCTAAAATATAGAATTTACATTATAGCATTGTTTGTGCTGATAAAATATTTCAAAGGATATTGTGAAGGTGTATAATAACATGGGCATCTTGCTAGCAAGGAACTTAAGCTGGCATCAATTATTGATACTGTATTTGCTAGTTACCTGCTAGCCTTTCCTGCCTCTGCTGTGTGTGTGTGTGTGTGTGTGTGTGTGTGTGTGTGTGTGTGTTTAGAATCAGAATCACAATACTTTATTAACCCCCAGGGGAAATTGGGTTCTCTCTGTGCTTTGAGGGCTTCTGACAGGTTTTCTGGTTTCCTCTTACAAAGACATGTCTTGTGGGCTGATTGGCATGACTAAATTGTCTGTGGTGAGATTATGCCCTGTGAAGGGTTGGTACATCGTCTCTCAGTGAAGGTGTTCCCCGCTATACCAAGCCTCCAGTTTCCCAGTGATCTTGTGTGGAATAAACTGAACAGAAAATGGATGGATGGAGGGATTGATGGAGGAATAATACGTTTATCCAGTTACATATGACATAAGACTAGTTTGTTTTCCACTCATCATTACGTACATACACATGTTGTCTCTAACTAAGCAAGAAAAAAGCATTCAGTGTGTGTGTGTGATTATTTTTGTTTTGTACTTCATCAAAGCGCTTCCTGAGCACAAGCTCCTTTTCCCTGGTGGAAGACAGACCACATGGCATCTGTTTCCAAAGCAGGCCACCATGTTCTTAAGATGCTCTCCCAAGCATGAGCCTCTATATAAAGCCTTCTCTGGCACAACAGTTCATCCTTTCACACCTCGTGGCACTCCAGGGTGATGATAATTGGCCTTATACGTGATCGAGGCCCCGCTTAGACGCCTCTCTAAACAGTAGGAGGACACGGATTCCAGTATCATCAGAGACTCAGCACACTTTAGCAGAGACCTCTTCATACTGTACAGTTCTTCAGGCAGTGAGTCTCAGAGCCTTCACTCCTGTACCAGACGTCTAATCGACAGTTTCATCCAGCAACCTCTTGAACTCAGAATAAACCACCTTTAACTCTTACTGTTTTTAAAGGCTAATCTGATTTTTAGAGCAGTGCAATTAAAATAAAAACAATAACAAGCCTTCCCTTTTTTCTGAAACCGCAAATGCCTTGTGAGATCCAGAGTGCCAGAGCACTAGCAGATCTGCTCTGATTTGGGACAGAGCTGAAGTCAGGGCCAGAAAAAATGAAGCCCGAATTAAAGAAGCTAGTCAACCGTATCTCAGAGCAATATTATAAATCTTTATTTCTATGATACTCTGGAGATATTTAGTAATCAGTTTTAAGTTTATTACTTGCAGTGGTCTAGAAGCAATTTTTAAAATTACATACTTCACCTTTAATCTCTTTAAGCTGAGCTTTCTATACGACTATTACAGAGCCACTAAAAGAAAATGAAGCTCTGGTCAATCTGCCAAACTCCCTATGCCAATGGATCTCAAGTGTACAGGCGGGCGGGCAGGCAGACAGACAGACAGACAGAATGTGTGGCTTGGCAAATATATGTATCTGGCTAAAACTTTCCGCACTGGCTCATGTTAGGAACATGTGCTCTTCTTCCTCTTCATCTTTTTTGTTTTTTTCTTCTTCTTGCTTCTCGAGTTTTCAGAAAAATTTAATCCAATTTTAATTTTATAGCACGTTTAACAGTGGATATTAAATATTTTATATATTTAAATGTGTTTGTGTTTATACCCAATAAGCAAGCCTGGGGTGACTGAGGTGACTGTGGGGAATAAAAACTCCCTTGGATGGAAGAGGAACAGAGGAACAGAATGCTTATAAGCCTCCATATAAAGTCTGAATGCTTAAGTGCATTTTTTGGAACAGTCCTTTTAATACCTGACATCGTGAGAAGCAGTTACTGTAGAAAAGCTAGGAAGCATGTGACCGCTTTCAGGTTTGCTGTCATGTGATAGTTAGAGCATGGCCTGATTGGTCATGACTGAATCAGGCAGGAAAACCTGGGGACAAGTACAATGATTCTGAGGTAAAGGATTCTACCTACCTACAGATGCCAAAAACCTTGCTAGCTAGTAATTTTCTCACAGTTTGTTCGATGAAGCTACTGTATAGCAAAATAGACATATGTCTAATCCAGAGGTGTCCAAACTTATCCACAAATACCGTAAGCCGATGCGGATGTAGGTTTATATTCGAACCACTGGGTTAATCAGTCGATCTTTGGCTTTCTCTAGACTCAGATCAGACTCAGATCATCATCATCAACATCATCATCATCAAAGCAGAAAATAGAGCTTCCATACTCTGTACACAAAACAGCCAAGGCAACGGTGTCCTCATCCTGCCCAGTATGAGCACTGAATACCAGTTAGCATGCTGTTATCTATATGTATTGGCACCACAGAATACATGCTCTTGATTGGACCATTTCTTCCCTGTTGTCTGTGTCTCACATGGCACCATAAGCTGAACCTGTATTTATTTATTTATTTATTTTTAACAAATGGTTGTCATCTCCCTGTGGTTTTAGTGTAATGACCAGTTTTAGACATTATGATGTCCTTCTGAAGAGAGTTTTTCCCCCCATGCTTTTAAACCAGCCAATCAGAGTCTGTAATCAGACAATCAGACTTGTTACAGACTATTTGTAAATCAGCAAGAAGGTGTTTGACGGTTGTTATTATTGTAATGTTTTTTTATAATACATTCATATATTGCCCTTGGCATAGCCCTTGTGTAATTTGTCACAGTTTTTGCATGTAGCCTGCACTTTGTTAAAAAAAGATGTGTTTTGCAGAAAGTTCTTAGCAAAGCGCAGGTTCGGAACATCAGTGCAGCGAGATTCGACTCATGGTCACAGGAGCGGGATAATGATAGTGAGAAAGGTGGCACTTAAGGTCAAATCCTACCATCTTTCTGCTGCATTTGCGGCTCACTTTGCCTCGCTCTCCTTCCGTTTCTGTCCGTCTGCTTCACTCTTTCATTCTCACAGCAGGTGTTTGATAATAGCCCAAGCATTTTTGTCACATCTGTTTGGTGTATGTGTGTGTGTGTGTGTGTACATGCACTGTTTTTACTGTGTGAGATTGCAGAAGCCAGAGGCCTGAAGAAGGCTGTGAAGAGCTGATAATCACACAGTCTTTGCTGTACTATTGTCCCCTCAGGCAGCAGCTGGAGATCAGGATTACATGCTGTTTATAGTCACAGAGGACACGGAACAATGATCGAACTCAGACATGCAGCACGAGCTACACACACAATTGTATGATGCTGAATTAAACATAAAAGGCTAGTTTTACTCTGCGTTATCAATAACGCTCATAAACGGAGCCATTTAACTCATCCTTAAACTCGAAATCTGCTCTGTGGAAAACTCTGCAAAATGAACAGCACTATTTTTTTTTATCTCACTTCTTTCTGCTGGATCTGTACTCAACATGTTCCTGCCAAATGCTAGCATTTAAACATGGCTTTCTTTATTAAGAAAAGAACAAATATGTTCACAGGATTTCTCTCTCTCTTTTTTTTTTTTTTAATAAAAATATCAGCCAAAACTCTAACTAAGCGCTAAAACTCGAACAAGGCATGCCATTAGAGGAAAATAAAGAGTGACAGCGTAGCCTGATGTTTATTCCACATCAATTTGTTCATCCATTACTCTGTTTTACTTCATTAATGATTTAGTGCTGTGGAATGTCTACAGAAAGAGATCATTTGCATTATAACAGCTATAAACATTTACAGCTACATGCCACAACATTAAACCCGCTGACAGGTGAAGTGTGTAACATTGATTATCTTGTTATAGTGACTGCTGACGAGCGGTGGGATATATAAAGCAGCAAGTGAACAGTCCGTTCTCAAAGCTGATGTGTCGGAAGCAGGTAAAATGGGAGAGCGTAGTGATCTGAGCGACTTGGACAAGGACGACTGGTTTAGAGTATCTCCAAAACTCAAAGATCGTGTGGGATGTTCCCAGAATACCGTGATTAGTAGTGACAGGCTCATGATCACTCATGGCTCACTGATGTGTCCAGGGAGTGAAGGCTAAAGGATGTGGTAGCCTAGTGGTTAAGGTTAATGTATGTAATGTATGTCAATTGCTCATAAAAATTTAAGATGCTCTGGATCAGGCCAGCACAAATGTGACAAATATGGTAAAAAGCTTGCTGCGTATGGGGCCGGTCCGAGTATCCATTCAGAACCCTGTCTACTTCTAATGCATGTACAAATGGAACGTGCGCTCTTATCCCATGACTTCATTCCCATCGGTAGTCACTGCACTATGTTGCCTCACCCACGTCTAGTCTCCAACACTCTTTGTCTCTCATGTCTCCAGAATCCGGGAGCTCTCAGTGAAAAGGAGTGAGCGCTTTGTGTGTATGAACATTGCATGAGACACATTTCCCTCAGTATGTTGTAGTCGTGTACACTAAGCATGTGCACCCTCACTGGCTGTACTGGGTTCCAAACACGTCCTCCTGTTTACAAGCAGCTTCACAAGGGCTGACCTGTGAACTACAGTAAATGTGCTAACAAATGAAGACCGGATACACTTTTTCACATACTTGACAAGAGGGAAGAGATACTACAGAAAGATTCCTGACCCCCCCTGTATTACTTTAAACTCGTGAACGGTGTCATGTGATACTTACGAATATTATTATTATTAAAGGAAGGTATTGGATCATGAGAAGAGATTTTTTTTAATTGTGTTGAAATATGCTAAACGCTGTATTCTGAGATACTGCTAAAATGTGTAGGAGAGACAGAGACGGAGAGACAGAGACGGGGAGACAGAGACCCAACAAAACACAGTGAATATTTGGGTATTTTGTTGTTGTTTTTTAACAGTTGTTTAAGGCTGTTCAAGTACATCACTATGCTACTTTGCCCTGTGGCTTAACAAACAGCTCATTTCTCATGTTTGACATGAGTGTCGTGTGTGTGTGTGTGTGTGTGTGTGTGTGTGTGTGTGTGTGTGTGAGAGAGAGAGGGAGAGGGAGAGAGAGGGAGAAAGAGTGATATGTACTGTATGTAATGCATCTGCTCCATGTTCAAATATCACAATGATAACACAGTATTTTCTTCCTGTTTGAGATTATATCACACATTTTTGGCAGATTTTTTATTTTTTTTTTTTGTACAATGGATGCAAATCTACTCCAAGTAACACAGTCTTGACAAGAGCCAACTTCAGTGAAAGTGCTACACGACCATATTTCCATTTCATAACTAGCGTGCGATAGACGTAGGAGGTGAGAGATAAAACATGAGTGCAATGCCAGGAGCTCGTAGATAACGCACAAAACCGTATTATGAAAAGAATCCAAACTGTTGCAATTCTACCAAAAGATGACAACGCGTTAGAAATCGAAGAGCTGTTCAAATAAAACAAGGCAATTAAGTTGATGGCAAGCTTTATCCTTCTGAGCTCAAATTCACTCACGGGATTTGACGTACAGGAGCCACATCATTGGTGCTAAAATAAGTGTTGAGAAATTCCTCTGTTTTTGTTTAACGCTGAGTGTTTCTGCTGCTAACTCTACAGTGCGCCTACATCACTGATCATTTTTACAGCCTGTATTAGACCTGGTAGAAAATCTGACATATGCAACTGCTCCTAGTGTTATATTTTTTGTTTTATATTTAAAACACAAATCTTTTGGGTTTGTTATGTTTCCTCTATTTAACATTTTGAAGAGGAGATTATTAACCGTTCTTTAATTCATTTGATTTAGCAGGAAATTGATTTTAATACTCGCTCCATGACAGATTTAAAATCAGGCAGAAAAATTATCAACAGAAGATGCTCATAAAATTTTAAATAGCTTGCAAATGTGCACTTCGTCTCTTACCGAATACATCATACCGTCCACTAGAGGGTGCCAGACACAAGCTAACAAGTAAACAGTCACAGCATCCCTCGATTTTCTGTACCGTTTATCTTACGCAGGGTCACAGACAACCTGGAGCCTGGACAGGGTGCCAACCCATCACACACTCTCTCACACACACACACACACACACACACACACACACATAGAGATGCCAGTCAGCTTACAGTGCATGTCTTTGCAATAGGGAGGAAACCAGAGAACCCAGAGGAAACCCCAGAAGCACAGGGAGATCATGCGATCACTGTGCACACGTCAGAGACACACATTCGTCTCACACTCCCGCCCACACTGCACGTATTTTAAAAGAACTCGATGAAAGTTTGACATACGGTGCATGAGAAATGCACTCTTAGCCCCCAGGTTAGCATCTAAAATATCTGAAAGATTTTAAAAACTGACATTTACTGCTGTGTTTGTTTGCCTTATTTATTGCTGACACTCAGGTTTACAACGTGAAGTCGTCTGAAACACATCAGATGGTACGGATTAGATCAATCAGATTTGGGAGAGCAGATCCTGGTTGTTTGATGGAAATTTATCATGCACTATGTTACTAATGGGAATATTCCGCCCTACTAACTCAGAAGCTTTTATGTTTGCTCCAGCTGGGCAGAATAGAGGCAAAGTGATACAATGACGCCAAAACACTTGACAGCTCCCAGCATGCCTTTCACCTGGGAATAGTGCTCTCCTGTCAGATGCTGTGAGCATTAAAGTCTAGCGTCTATTGTGTGGCATCTGATAATCCAAATAATTGTCAAGTCAGCAGCCAGCATCCTGCAGTATGTATTGTGCATTGTGGGGTATTTTTTTGTTCTTCTTTTATGAATAAAGCTTCCTGTGGGGTTGGCAGCTTGTGTTTGAAACAAAAATGGCGTCTTTATTGGCGTTTGGCTGAGCCTAAAAGAACTCATCCAGTTTCCATTATGTCTGATTGGCCCATTTATTTCATTCCTATTATTCATTTACTCCACTGCCTTCTGTGTCCATGGCAACAAGCATCGCTCCTTACAGGATATACAGAGATTCAGACTTATTCTGTTATTGGTTAAAGACGTCCCATTGTTCCGAATTCATATAGACGCATGCTGTGTCTGAGGGATTACTTTTACTGTATTATAGTCCAGTGCTGCAGTTACTCATCCAAATCCAGAAGTCAGGCTCGGGGTAACTGTGTACATCTCCTCACCTCAGGTTGCAACACAAAAGCTTTGAAGTTTGTCTGCAGATATGCCACGTTTGACCATTACTAGCTCTCCTCATGTGTTTCTGTGAGCAATTCCAACTGAGCAATTCCAGTTCGAGTCATTCAGAAATTAGATTAGCAGAATTCACTTACTAGCAGTCTGGGTCCTATTCCACCGAGATGCCCTGCTAGAGTGCGTCACAGGCTTGAAGGACCTTGTACACACTCTTCATTGCACACTTTCACACACTCTTCCTGTGCTGACAGGAGCAGTCTCACACTCCTTTCTTTTTTTCAGCTGTCACAATTTATTTAGTGCTACATTTAGCTCTGTTCTGTCTGTGTGTGTGTCAGGATGAGCAGGAGGTTTTGTGAGGTGTTGGGACTTTTGTGTGACATTGTTTATTAGTAAATGTTAGAAGAATACTAAACGCTTATGGCTTGTGTGTGTGTGTGTGTTTCTAGAGAGGCCCTTTTGCTTTACAGCTGTTTAAACATGAGTGGTGATCTTGTGATACTTAACAGCTGATTAATACTAACTTAAATAATCATCTTCTCAGAGAGGAATTTTGTGTGTTTGTGTGTGCGTATGAGTGAGTAAGTGTGTGTGAGTGAGTGGGTGTGTGTTTTTGTGTGTGTGTCTTTATGTATGTGTGTATATGTATATGTTTTTGTGTGTCTGTATGTGCGTGTGTGTATATGTATACGTGTGTGTGTGTATATATATGTATATGTATATGTTGTGTGTGTGTGTATGTGTGGCTGTATGTACATATATGTATATGCATATTTGTACATACAGCCACACATACACACACACACGTATACACACACACAAAACATATACATATACATACAGTATACATGTATATGTTTTGTGTGTGTGTATACGTGTGTGTGTGTATGTGTGGCTGTATGTACATATGTGTATATGCATATATTTGTGTATGTATATATGTGTGTGTGTGTGTGTGTGTGATGTCCAGCACACCCATACATCTGGATAAACACACAGCTGGATTAAACTCTCCCTGTCTGGTTGATTTAACCTCCCATTCCACTCCATCCAGGTTTTGCCCTAAAGCCTTTGTTGTAAGATAGTGACTATAAATCACAAACCACATTCCTGCTCAAGATCACAGCACCAGCAGATTTTTATAAACCTAATACACAATGTGTACCACAGGACCCCAAAACTCCTCCTGTATTAGTGTGTCAGTTTCTCTCACTGTGTTCAGTTGAGATTAACATTAATCCTAGCACACTTTAATAAGGGATTATAACAGGAGGAGTGTTAGAGGGGTTCTGTGTTGTTCTCTGTGTACTGTACATCTGTGTAGTGTCTCAGTTTTAGGAAAATGACAGGACTGCTCATGCACTGTGCTCATATTTACTAAATCTATTCAGTTTTATTTGTATGGTGCTGTACAAATAAGTGGTTGTATAACTATGGACAAAGCAGCTTTACAGAACATAAGAAATCTAGTAGAAATAGTTGACTTAAATTTAAATGTGTTTGTATTTATCAGCAATGAGCAAGACTGAGGTGTGTGTGTGAGAGAGAGAGAGAGAGAGAGAGAGAGGGAGGGAGGGAGTGTGTTTGTGTATGAGAGTGTGTGTGAGAGAGAGGGAGGGAGTGAGTGTGTGTGTGTATGAGTGTGTGTGTGTGTGTGTATGAGTGAATGAGTGTGTGTGTGAGTGAGTGTGTGTGTGTGTGTGTGTGTGTGTGTGTGTGTGTGTGAGTGAGTGAGTGTGTGTGTGAGTGAGTAAATGTGTGTGTGTGTGTGAGTGAGTAAGTGTGTGTGTGTGTGTATGAGTGAGTGTGTGTGTTTGTGTGAGTGAGTGTGTGAGTGTGTGTGTGTATGAGTGAGTGTGTGTGATTGTGTGTGTGTGAGTGAGTGAGTTTGTGTGTGAGTGTGTGTGCGTGTGTGTGTGTGCGTGTGTGTGAGTGAATGTGTGTCTGAGTGAGTGAGTGTGTATGAGTGAGTGAGTGTGTGTGAGTGAGTGAGTGTGTCTGAGTGAGTGAGTGTGTGTGAGTGAGTGAGTGTGTGTGAGTGAGTGAGTGTGTGTGAGTGAGTGAGTGTGTGCACAAGAGTCAGGTTTTTGTGGATGTTTTTTGTGGTAGCTCAGTGCTTAAGGTGTTGGGCTACTGATTGTCAGGTTGTGAGTTTGAATCCAAGGGTCACCAAGCTGCCACTATTGGGCCCTTGAGCAAGGCCCTTAATCATCAGATGCTCAGCTGTATAAATGAGCTCTTTAGAGAAGAGTGTGTGCCATAAATAAAAGTTGTGTTCTCTTGAGGAGACTCTGTGGATTGAACCTAAACACAAACATTGCTGTGTACATCCAGGCTGTTGGTGCACTGAAATCTTTTATTCAAACTTCAACATTTATATTCAAGTGACAAAACATTAATGACAATTTACGTGTATTTACAAGTAGTAGTGAGACTGACATCTTATTAAACATGCTGAATTTAACTGACCAGTTAATCACAGTTTTAAAAAGGATTTATCAAACATTTCAGCACATGCTGTTCACAAACGCATCTCCACTCCAAAGTGGTTGATGTTCCTGATCTAACCGTCCGAGTGCTTCATCTGACTCGCTCGTGTAGCTGCACCTCTGCATCCACACAACATTTTTTGTCACCTCTGCATCCACACAACTTTAAAACCCTTATCCTTTAAAAAAAAAAAATGGCCCTTCTTGCGGACAGCTTAAAAGCATTTCTGCACTGACCCACAGCTAATTTGTGTTAGTCGCTGGCGGGCCGATACGACCATGCAGATTTAGTAGTCATATCACCCCCTAGCCTGGGGCAGTGAGTGGAAAGAAAACATTTCCAGTGGTTAAATCTGTCAATATGTGAACATTTTGATGTTCGGCCGGTGCACCAGTGTGGGTTTGCTGTAAGAACGAAAGGCTAGTCAGCAGTGAGAGAGTGAAGTGGCAGGTGTGCATGTTTGTTTATTAGCAAATACACCAACATAGAGTATAGACTAGCTTTACAAAGTAGAGTATTGATGTTGATGTGGACAATGTACCATAAGAGATGCCAAACTAACTCTCTCTCTCTCTCTCTCTCTCTCTCTCTCTCTCTCTCTCGCTCACGTTGCTGCTGTTTTCCTGTCCTCCTGTCTCACCCGTTGTCCGTGTCCCTCACCTTAACCAGGTAAGTCCTTGATTCCTCCAATACACTTAGTTACACTTAAGCTGGAGCTTTATCTTGACTTACTGCTTACTAGTTGCTAAGTTGGTATCCGCGATTAAAGTGTGTGTGTGTGATCCTCCTAAACCCTGCTTATCCTCTTGAATATGTAGGGATGTGGTAGCTCAGTGGTTAAGGTGTTGGGCTACTGATCGGAAGGTCATGGGTTCGAACCCCAGGTCCACCAAGCTGCCACTGCTGGGCCCCTCAGTTGCTCAGTTGTAAGTCACTCTGGATAAGGGTGTCCGCTAAATGCCATAAATGTAAATGCAATACACAGCTAGAAAGAATATCTAACGCCATAGAAGTCACTAGACACTATAGACATGCCCACTGCACTGGGTGTGATTATACTGCTGTTGATAAACACCTGTATGTAATGCTACATGTTATGCTATGTTTTAAAATCTGTTAGAACTCATAGCTATAAAATAATAAGAATGTAGTCCTAATAAATAAAGAGAAGGTTTGATTTAATATCAATAGGGCATTTGATTTCAGTGACAGTATTCTTTCTGAATATGTAAATATTAGGGGAAAACGGTGAAATCTGATACGCAGAGAATATGGTTTGTTTATTAGTCTCATGAGCAATGACAGCACTGAAACGCATAGAAAACCGAGTAGTGTTTATTCCATCAGAGACAAAGCTCTTCTATATGAGTTATTTAACATGCTTCTTTTTTTTTATCATCATGACTGCTGAAGGGCGATGTCCTGGGGTACAGACTCTGAATGTGCAGCTTATCTGTTGTGTCCCAGTCTCTTTTATTTCTAGGACGCTTTCATGCAGGATTGATCACATCCACCAGTTTAACGTAATTCATGCTGGTGGAAATAGTGCCACAGTCCTGCAGGTGTGTGTTCAAGTTTAGTCTCTAACCTTGTCCACACGTCAGCTATGCGTAACCCTCTTATTCAAAAATAAACCCGAGCGTAAACCTCGGGAACCATCTGAAGCAGTCGCTGTTCCTTTTACGACTGAAGAGCCTTTAGCTGAAAATGCTGATGCGCTGCAGTTATTTAAGTAGAATGAGTGAGAGAAAGCATTTGGCTGTGAAGTTCTAAGTGGTTTAAC
The DNA here is from genome assembly GCF_030014155.1 of Tachysurus vachellii. Taxonomy (NCBI): domain Eukaryota; kingdom Metazoa; phylum Chordata; class Actinopteri; order Siluriformes; family Bagridae; genus Tachysurus; species Tachysurus vachellii. Next base: position 14,772,188 of record NC_083475.1, read on the forward strand.
GGAGACGAGGGGTGAGTCAAGGACTTAATCGGATCAGGGGAGAGGAAGCCGAGGCGTGGAAAGCAGCCTCTAGAAGAAGCGCTTTCTCTGGAGTAGGAAGTGTTTTATTATGGAGTGGTGGGGGTAGGGGTGGTGGTGGTGGTGGTGGTGATGGGGGGGGGCAGTAGGAAGGAGGACTCATCCCGCTTCCTCTTCCAGGTTTCTGAAGGAGCGTGGCAGCTGAGCCAGCTTTGCTTTATGTGTAATTTCACTGAAGTGAGACAGCAGGTTAGATTTAGCTTCAGTCTGCTAAATTTCTGAAACACTGAAGGTGATTGGTGGAGCTGTGTGTCAGTCATATAAACAGGAACTTGATACCGAGGAGGGCAGATTAATAACTTCAGACCTGCGAAGGCTTTATTTCTGTGTTCTCCTTTACCCAAAGAAAAAAACTCCTCACAAAACTGTCTATCATTGTGTGTGTATATATATATATATATATATATATATATACACACACACACACACACACACACACAATGATAGACAGTTTTGTGAGGAGTTTTTTCTTTGTATCTTTTTTCTATACAATGAGTATATGGTTGACTTCTGAACAGTAACAGTGAAACTCACTTTATTTCACCTGTAGTTTGTCTAAAACAGGCTTGTTTCAGTGTCACGGTTTCACACTGGATGACTGGATGCTTATCTGGCGTGACCCATATGTATGAGCGCAAACCAAAAAACACAGGGAAGAAACCACAAACACTGGTTTCTGACAATGCCGTCGGAAAACAGAGACAGAGAGTAAACACAAGTCTGAATAAAAACACAGATAGTAAAATATTAATGCTTTTAGGTGTGATTAGTTTTTATAAGTGACTTGCATGTGGTGTTATGTTAGATATGATGTCCATTAATATACTGGACTATACATTAAAATTACGCAGATGCTGTAAATCTGCCTGAATGGGGAAAGATTTACTTCTCACTAGAATAGCACTCTCTCTCTCACTCACTCATCTTCTACCGCTTATCCGCTTATAACTACCTCGGGTCACGGGGAGCCTGTGCCTATCTCAGCCGTCATCGGGCATCAAGGCAGGATACACCCTCGACGGAGTGCCAAACCATCACAGGGCACACACACACACTCTCATTCACTCACACAATCACACACTACGGACAATTTTCCAGAGATGCCAATCAACCTACCATGCATGTCTTTGGACCGGGGGAGGAAACCAGAGTACCCGGAGGAAACCCCCGAGGCACGGGGAGAACATGCAAACTCCACACACACAAGGTGGAGGCGGGAATCGAACCCCCAACCCTGGAGGTGTGAGGCGAACGTGCTAACCACTAAGCCACCGTGCCCCCCTAGAATAGCACTGTCTAGGATAATTTAATAACAGACTGAAAAGTGTGTGTGTGTGTGTGTGTGTGTGTATGTGTGTGTTTGTTTAAAAAGTTGAATAAGGACCTAAGTGTTACATTTCGAGTTAATGCTCTCAAATAACTAATGGATAACTTCAGGCACAGACATGAGTGACAGTCTGTCTGGTAGCTCTGTCTGTGTCGCGTGTTTATCTTTCTTTCTAACTATTAAGACTCCTTTCTTTCTTTCCATCCATCCATCCACCCATCTATCCACCCATCCATCCATCTATTTATCCATCCATTTTAATTAATGTTAAGATTACATATACAGATCATGTTCCTAATGTCTATCCCAAAAACATGCCATTGCTGCCAATATTCTATCTATCTCTCTGTCTGTCTGTCTGTCTGTCTGTCTGTCTGTCTGTCTGTCTGTGTATGTGCTTGCAGTATATAGGAACAACCACAAGCTAAATGGTGAGAAAATAAGGGATTTTATTGGGAGAAAAAAATAAAGATATTCTCAAAATGATCTTTTCTTTTTGTTTGCTTTTGGTTTTTTTATGAACACATTGACGTTTACAAATATTAATAATACGTAAGCTGTGCAGAATTCTACATTATGTTTATTCCACTGTAAGAATTGCAAACTGTATCATCCCTGGTCTTTGGTGGACTGTCCACTTCATGTGATGCCTGAATGTTTAGTCTTGGAGATGTACAGTATATATCAGGGTTAAGAAGCGAGTCAGATGAACACACACCTCCTGCTGATTTCTCAATTATACTCATCTTCTCCTTTTATCCTGTGTGCTGTGTGCATTAATTCACCACTGGTGCTGAAGGCTGTACAGGTCTACTAGTGCTTTGCTTTTTTCTGTCTCTCTGTGAACACACACACACACACACACACTCTCACACACTCACACACTCACTCACACTTATCTGTTGTGAGCATGGCCTTACTGTTGCCTCACCCGGTTGAGCTGATTACACACAAAATCCACAAGTTTCTCTGCCTCTTGCATTAACTATTATTTCAGCGGCTGCTAGTGTGTACACACACACACACACACACACACACACACACACACACACACAACCATAAAAACAGCTGCAGTGGCTCATATCTCACTGTTAAACAGATTAGTAGCTACAAGGAGATTTATGATGGCAGCATGATTACAGCATGACTCCCAGGTTCATAGCTCATAAATGTAATACAGTCAAACAGCTCCCCCTGCAGGACTCTGAGATTATAGAGCCTTTAATCTCATTATTTTCTACTTCAAAACATTGAGGTTTATTGATCACAGGCCACCAGCTTAGTGAGAGTATCTTTCCCTTTATCTTACTATGTTTCCCTCCTTCGCCTCAGCGACACAGCACTGAACTACACACACACACACACACACACACACACACACACACTCTGACACATCCCCATTGACCCTGATGCTTCTACTGATGATCTCGCTAATGCTCTTTGCACTACAGGACTCTCTAGTATTCAGCTGTAGAAGGGGAAGAGGAGTGATTTATATTCTCACTATCCGGTGCCTCTTTGAAGCCTGAGGATGTTCTCAAACCTTCTCAAGCCTGAGGATGTTTCCTTTCACTTTCTCTCCTGTCTTCTTCCTCTTGTCATCCCCTTGAGCTTTTCCTTGCCTCTGTCTCCTCGGGCTTGCTCTTTAGGGATGAATCTAAATCTCTGTCTCTATCTGGCAATCTATAAAGCTGCTTTGTGATAATGTACACTGTTAAAAGCACTCTGTAAAGTGAATTAATTGAATTGAATTGAACAAAAGCTCCCGAATCTATAAAAGATCATTTATAGATCAGGCAGTGAGTTAGATTTGCTGAGTCACCAGAGTCATTTAAACAGTGTATACAGTCTGGACTCATACATTGAACTTAACTGAAGCAGCTCTCTCACACTGCACAGATTACAGGCTTGTCAGATATAAATGAGAGTTTTAATAATTATGTATTTATTTGTTTGTTTGTTTGTTTGTTTGTTTGTTTTTGCATCAAAGACAAGACAGTGCACCTTTGTGGTGAATATAGTTATATTAGCTATATATTATATAGCTATATATTATATATTTAACTATTAAATATATAACATAATACAATAATATTTATATAATATAATATAGTATAGTATAATAAAATATATTATAAGAAGAAATTGCATCCAATAATCCACAACCAAAATAATCCATCTTCATTAATGTAATAATATTAACAAGCAACCCATTGTTAAAATATATATATATATATATATATATATATATATATATATATATATATATATATATATATATATATATATACACACACACCAGCCACTTTATTAGGTACACCTTACTAGTACCGGTGTGGTCTTCTGCTGCTGTAGCCCATCTGCCTCAAGGTTCAACGTGTTGTGCGTTCAGAGATGCTCTTCTCCATACCTCGGTCGTAACGAGTGGTTATTTGAGTTACTGTTGCCTTTCTATCAGCTCGAACCAGTCTGGCCATTCTCCTCTGACCTCTGGCATCAACAAGGCATTTGTGCCCACAGAACTGCCCTCACTGGATATTTTCTCTTTTTCGGACCATTCTCTGTAAACCCTAGAGATGGTTGTGCGTGAAAATCCCAGTAGATTAGCAGTTTCTGAAATACTCAGACCAGCCCGTTTGGCACCAACAACCAGGCCACGTTCAAAGCCACTTTAATCACCTTTCTTCCCCATTCTGACGCTCGGTTTGAACTGCAGCAGATCGTCTTGACCATGTCTACATGCCTAAATGCATTGAGTTGCTGCCATGTGATTGGCTGATTAGAAATTTGCTTTAAAGGGCAGTTGGACAGGTGTACCTAATAAAATGGCCGGTGAGTGTGTGTGTGTATATATATATATATATATATATATATATATATATATATATATATATATATATATATATATATATACATATATATATACGTATATATATATATATATATACGTATATATATATATATATATATATATACGTGTATATATATATATATATATATATATATATATATATATATATATATATATATATATATATATATATATATATATACGTATATACAGTTGTGTTCAAAATTATTCAACCCCCACTGAAATTGATTGTTTTGGTCGGTTTGACATTGATTATGATCATTCAGTCATCCTGCTTACAATTAAATCAAAGAGGCACATGTAGGTCAGACAAATATAACATAACATTTATAATGAAATAACCACAAATGTCTTTTCTGAGCTCACATCATTATCAGTTTTATTCAACCCCCAAGTGACATTCAATCTTAGTACTTAGTACAACATCCTTTTACAGTTATAACAGCTTTTAAACGTGAAGCATAGCTTGACACAAGTGTCTTGCAGCGATCTACGGGCATTTTCGCCCATTCATCATGGGCAAAAGCCTCCAGTTCAGTCACATTCTTAGGCTTGCGCACTGCAACTGCTTTCTTTAAGTCCCACCAGAGGTTCTCAATCGGATTTAAGTCTGGTGACTGCGATGGCCACTTCAAAATGTTCCAGCCTTTAATCTGCAACCATGCTCTAGTGGACTTGGAGGTATGCTTGGGATCATTGTCCTGTTGAAAGGTCCAACGTCTTCCAAGCCTCAGGTTTGTGACGGACTGCATCACATTGTCATCCAATATCTTCTGGTACTGAAGAGAATTCATGGTACCTTGCACACGCTGAAGCTTCCCAGTACCTGCAGAAGCAAAACAGCCCCAAAGCATGATTGACCCCCCGCCATGCTTCACAGTAGGCAAGGTGTTCTTTTCTTCATAGGCCTTGTTCTTCCTCCTCCAAACATAGCGTTGATCCATGGGCCCAAACAGTTCTAATTTTGTTTCATCAGTCCACAGAACACTATCCCAAAACTTCTGTGGTTTGTCCACATGACTTTTGGCATACTGCAGTCGACTCTTCTTATTCTTTGGGGACAGCAAGGGGGTGCGCCTGGGAGTTCTGGCATGGAGGCCTTCATTACGCAGGGTGCGCCGTATTGTCTGAGCAGAAACTTCAGTACCCACATCTGACAAATCTTTTCTCAGTTCCTCAGCAGTCACACGGGGACTTTTCTCCACTCTACGCTTCAGGTAGCGCACAGCAGTCGAAGTCAGCATCTTCTTTCTGCCACGACCAGGTAGCGTTTCAACAGTGCCCTTTGCCTTGAATTTGCGAATGATGCTTCCTATGGTGTCTCTTGGTATGTTTAACATCTTTGCAATCTTCTTATAGCCATTGCCCTTCCTGTGAAGAGTAATCACCTGTTCTCTTGTCTTCCTGGACCATTCTCTTGACCTCACCATGTTTGTAACCACACCAGTAAATGTCTAGAAGGAGCTGAGTATCACAGTCATTTTAAAGCTGCCTAATTGGTGCTTATTAGGCTTTATTGCTGCTCCCTGATATCCACAGGTGTTTTCAATACCTGATTGAAAACACTTCATTGAACCTCTGTTCTTCAGAGTGGTAGTCTTTAAGGGGTTGAATAATTATGTCAATGAAGAATTCACAAAAGAAACATTTACTACTGTATTACAAAACTAATTGATGTCATTTTAGTTGCATATGGTTCTTTAAGAAGTCCTTGTAGGATTTCATTCTGAATACAATTACAAATGTACACTAAATTCCCTAAAACCATTTACAGCATTGGGGGTTGAATAATTTTGAACACAACTGTGTATATATATATATATATATATATATATATATATATATATATATATATATATATATATATATATATATATATATATGAATAAAATATATATAATAACTATATACTTAAACTATAACTAATAATGAGCCTTTATATCAGTTTTTGTTAGCTGAAATATATGACTGCAGATCTTTAATACTTAATAATTTGTTTGTGCCCTGGACAAAAAGTTATGGCATGTTATTGGCTGGTCTGTGTAACACAGTCTGATGTTATTCTCTTTCTATTACGTCTTTCCTTGTGTGTTTTAATGTGAGGTGCAGGAGCGTCATAATGAAGTTTAATAACCTTTAATAAATGCTCACTTTAAACCCAACACAGAGATCCAATAATCTTATCTTGTCAAGCTGAAACACTTTATTTACTCCCGATTATACACCGAAGTTCAGTGAAGACGATTCGCCTGATAAATTTACTTCCTCATAGTGACAAAGCATGTACACGGAGCTAAATGCTTCAGATTTGTGAATCCTAGCGGTGTGTAATGAATGAATAAGTCTGGTAATGAATAAAGACCTTCATTGTGAAGAAGCTTTACAGTACGTCCATTTTCACTACTAAAGCATATTTTGGGCTTAAAACACTAATAGTGTGTGTGTGTGTGTGTGTGTGTGTGTGTGTGTGTGTGTGTGTGTGTGTGTGTGTGTGTGTGTGTGTGTGCATGTAAAATAGTTTTGCAGGAAGCTATGTGTTAAGACAACTAAATCAGCTGCTGCTGCAGTTCTTCTACACATCATCTTGTCTACTATTAAACCCACCAGCCACTTCAGATGAAAGGAGATGGAACTTTTATTAATCCCCTGTCTGGGAAATTCAAGTTGACATCGCAGCCCAAATAAGAGCAGAAAAAACCTCTACATCACAAATAGTCTACAATAACTATAGTCTAAGATAAATCAAAAAATACCAGTAATAGAAACGAGTAAATCTGTCTGTGTGTATGTAGATATGTTCAGCAAAGCCTGATTTACAGTGAGCTGTGATCTATGAGTGCAGGACTGATAAGTGTGTGTGTGTGTCTGGTAGACCAACCAAAACAGATTTGAGAGCATGAGAAAGAAATAAGCCTCGCTGTGCTCACGTCTACGAAATAACGTAGTAACAGAGCAAGAGTTTCCAGAAACGTTTGATGTTTGTGTGCTATGAGGTTTGACGCAGATCTACACTGATTAGGGATCAGATTATGGCCACATTATGAAGAAGATAAGCGGGCCCAGGCAGTGTGATGTTCTGCTGGGAATCCTTGGGTCCTGCCATCCATGTGGATGTTACTTTAACGTGTACCACCTACCTAAGCATTGGTGGAAACGGTATTCTCTGGAGGCTGAGTATGAGGTGTTGACTTGGCCTTCAAATTCCCCAGATCTATATCCAATCGAATATCTGTAGGATGTGCCGATCAAACAAGTCCGATCCATGGAGGCCCCACTTCGCAACTTACAGGACTTAAAGGATCTGCTGCTAACATCTCGGTGCCAGATACCACAGCACACCTTCAGGGGTCAAGTAGAGTCAATGCCTCGATGGGTCAGTGCTGTTTTGGAAGCAAAAGGAGGACTAACCTTATGCCTGATCGGTGTAACTCTATAGTTATCTGGCTACAATAACAGAAGCTCAGATGAGCTCAGATTTCCTCATGATGTTCAGTCACATTCCACAGACTCAGAGAGCATGTTCAGCTCGGTGGTTGACGTACACACCTTCTTTCATGTATTAAAATCTCCCATTCATGAAAAATGTGCCATCAGAAATACACACAGAATTTTGGAAAAAGTGTTTCAGCCAGCAGCTTGTTTAGTTTCCATAAACTACATCCTGTGTATCCTGGATGATTTCCTGCCTCGGAAAGCAGCAAGGTTTCCATGGCAACCAGCTTCTCTTAACCAAATATACAGTACAGGCAGCTCTGGAAATTTTCCTTTGGGCTGAGACTGCTGTGTGCTTTATTTCCCCCTGTTGGTGGAGGATGAGAGTTACACCGGGGTGAGCCTCAGGTGTCAGAGCTCAAAGCTGGAATCATGCTGGATCGTGTCAAATAGGGAGATGATGAGGTGAGGTAAAGCCCCATGACCTGTTCTCAGTGCTGTAAAACGCAGATCAGGAACGAGCCAACGAGAAAGAGAGTCAGGAAGAGAGTGTGAATGATTTCTGCATGATTTCTAGAATGAAGGGGAAAAAGGCAGAGAGAGAGAGAGAGAGAGAGAGAGAGAGAGATTCAGTAGATTTGTGTGTTCAATGTTAACTAGAATTTCTACTGCATATAGGTTTTTTCCCAGCATCACAAATCACAGCATCAAAAAAGTGATTAAACAGTAATTAAATTAAACAGAATTGTCACATTTATAACTTACAGTTTTGCTGAAATTTACAGACAAAATGAAATATTTGCTGTGTGTGTTATGAAGTTATACACATTATCCTCAGTACCCTTAATGTATATGGTGTATGTATAATGTTATACAAGAAGTAAAACATTTTGGGATGTGATGTTATAGGAAATCAGTCATGAACTCAGTAAAGAGTTTTAGGATGAACGCAGGACACTGTTTATGATTATAGCAGCAGCTCTTATGTGTAACACTCCAGGTGAGATGATTCACCGAAGCAAGAGTGAGACTTTGGTGTAGACCCCAATCATTAGGGTTTCCATGTGGGATCATCTACGTTAAAGGAACATACTTCATAATGAAGTGCAGAAGCTCCACACAGAAATTAAGAACCTTAAAACCAAACCATTCTTAATTGCTTTTTATTTTTGAACACAGAAATACTCACACATACAGTAGCATGAAGATCCAGAGGTCAGCCTGCTGGTTGCCTCAATCTTGGCTGCTGTCCTGAAAAGTAAATAGCAATGAGAGCAAAGCTGTGACCATATACAAATCAGTTTCCCACACTCGCTTGCTCCCTCCTGTTCGGAGTATGAGAGGAGCCCGGCTTCGTCTAAGCAGTCAATGTGCCAATCTGTTCCACAGCCGCTGTGCCTGCAGCACTAAGAGCTACTGCTTGAACGTCCATCTCAGTGGGCAGCTGGAAAAGCTTTGACTGGTGCTGAAGCTGATAACATGCACAGCCTGTAGTCTAAGAAAAAAGTCTAGCCATACTGGTCAGTAGTATTGATATTGAAAATATATTGTACGTGAATGCTCTTAGTCTGTAGCTTTATCCTGAGGAAGGAAGAGGAAAATGTCCTCTGTTGCTTTCTTTACTCAGTCAGTTCGGTTTGAGAGATTTCTTATTTCTCAGGATGCGAGTATGATGATGCACAGTCTACTAGTCGTCTAAAGAGCTGGAACAGATATATAACATCATCAGAAAGTGATTTCAACTCTCTCAACTCTTTTCTTCATGCCCGCTCATTTCCACCAAGACTTTTTCATTTCTTATTTAAAGTCGAGACCTTGCCAGACGTCAGCCTACTTAATGCGTCTGCACAGAGCCCTGAATCAGGGTCTGCATTAACACAAGCTAATTAGATTTTTACAAAGAGCTTTTTCTCCAAATGCCATTAAGCACATCCTCATTTGCATTTTGTCGTGGAAAAACACTGACCAGCGCCGCGATCATCACAGTCCTCCCTATTTAAGAAAGAATCAATACGCAGCTTACCTGTAAACCAGTGCTACAGGATCATGCTGAGTTCCTACTGCACCTTCACTCAGCTTGTGAATCAGGCAGCAGGCAGTGGAACTCCTTCACCAATCGTGATGTTTCTCAAGGGAAGCAAACCAATAACCCACCTGACAATCTGCTTCTATCTCAAATACGTATATCTGTAGCATGTCATGGCACTGAGAAGAAAGGAGAAAAAGCATAACTATACAGGAAAAATAAAGTTCTTACTTTTTTCTCTACTAATTACACAAACAAGAAGAATTTTTTTTGTTTATCCGTCAACTGTAGACGAATGAGAATTTCGATACTGTTTACATGCAACCGGGTATTCTGTCAGTAATCGTATTGAAAAGCCTCGTCTTAAAACCTCGCTTGAGCCGACTGTGCTTGATCCGATTCAGTTGTAATAAGATTGAAAAGAGTCTGAAATAATCCGGTAAATAGAAAGAAATATGTCAATAAGATTGATCATGTAAACACTGGATTCTAACTCTATTCTATTCTATTCTGTAATACTGGGTGCTTTATGAACTTGATTAGTTAAAAATTCTTACTATTGTGTGTAATTGATCCTGAACTCCACCAGGGGTCGCTGTCACTCCAGCACTGTTTCCGACACTGTTTCAGCCTAACCCACGCTGGACAGCTCCGCTTTCCAAGTCTGCTACAATTCTGTACCTCAGTCAGTTTGACCCCGAGCAAGTCACAGAGGACACTGAATCAAATATTCAGTTAGACTTTGATTTGGAATTCACTCGTTTATGATCCTGCCTCGAACAATACGTCAATAAGGTCGATCTGAATTGAAGCCAAAACAATAAGAGAAAAGTTTCAGGATGCTGAGTGTTTTAGAAAGGCCTGGCTGCTCTTGATGCTGTCATGATAAAAAGAACCGGTAGATCCTGATCTCTGAGTTTTCTGTATGTATATTAGAAACATAGACGTGACGAACAGACGTGAGGTATTGAGGAAATATATATTTACCATCTGTCCATCCGCAGGCTGCATAAATGCTCACAGCGGTTAATGACCCCTCTTCTCCCCCCACACACCAGCCCACAGCATGCTTAACAGTTTCCTGAACCTCTCTGTCATGTTGATGTGACAGGAGAGCGATGCATCTTTCTGCTCTCAATAACAGGCTTAATTGCATGTGGGCATGTTACACCACACACGCACACACACACACACACACACACACACATGCACAAGCGCTCAGCATTTCCTGGTGCTAGATAGCTTGTGTTATTAGTGGAATGGGGAGAAGGCCACCTGCTGGGTTAAGTGCCCTTTCAGCACATGCAGCACAGGAAGTGATTTCTTCCAGGAGGGTTCTCTGTTTTCATCCTCGCTGATGTTTTTCTCTTCAGAATTGTTTATATATATATAATATCGATATATGATATCATATATCGTGTTTCTCCTTCAAAGAACTGCAGAGAAAAATAGTGTGAAATCTTATTGTAGATTTGCTTTACGTGTCATTTTCACTTGTTTGAACAAAGCGGCAATTAGACACGAGTTTGCGTGGGAAAAAACGCCATCATTGATTTGTTTTTGGTTGTTCAGCTTTGTTGAGTTGAATTTGTGTGTTTTTTTTCCCTTTACTGCTAGGACGTTTTGTTGATTTAGGATTTATAAATAGTGTAACATGAACACGTTACATATAAAATGTAAAGCTGTGGCGTTTTAGTTTTCAGTCAGATTGACAACCCCTGATGTATACAATGTTCCGTGGAGTGATTATTTTTTTGATGGATGCAATATGATTAGTATTTTTCCACTCTGCCTTTTTGAGTCATGTGAGTCAGAGCTGCTGTGATTTCTGCACTGTGGCTTAGTGCCTGAGCCCCATTAACATGAATGTCACTCTCATCCCCTCCTAATGCACTAAAGTCTTTCCCCAGGGCACCTGTCCATATCCTCATACTGTGTGTAGAGCAGAGCAGAGCTTCACATGGTCCTGTGAAAGGCTTCCAAGAACAACACCTAACTTTACACCACTGAGATGCAAATCTGCATTCATTTCCTTTAATACAGGATCAACTCCCCTCTTCTCTCTCTCTCTCTCTCTCTCTCTCTCTCTCTCTCTCTCTCTCTCTCCCGTGTGTGTTTTGACCCCTCGGCTTTGTGATAAATAAATTCATGAGCTTTAGTCTTGTAAGCCAATAGAAACCCAGATGACAGAAAAGCGGTCTCTTCGGTCTGCCAAATAAATGGTTGAAAAAGAATTGCTTATCATCCTACTTATTAATGCTCTCTTTTCATTTGCTGCTCTCTTTCCGTCACATCTCTTGATATACTCTAGTGTTTTTGTGGTAAATTTCTGTTGATAATATATTTTTTCTCTCTCTGCCTGCCAGGATTTAGATTTTTTAGCAACGCAGGCAGCTGACTTGTTATTAGTCACATGGCCGCTTCCCAAACAGCAAGTGACTTTGTGAAAATGAGTCTGTTATTGTTATTTTCTATTCTTGTCAACACCCTCTAGCCCTGTGCTTTGTGCACTGACGAGATCACAAATTATTTTGCGTGCATGGCTAACAACCCTGAATCCCACTGGGAAAAGCCACGCTTTAAACGCATCGATCCTGTACCATGTCCTGGAATCGTAACAATTCCCAAGACTTTAATTATAAGCACAGGTTAGAGGTTTAACACATTAGCATTTACCATATGACTTTATTTAAAATGAAATTCAAATCCATTGCCATGAACTGTTCTAATTCAGTTTATTTATTAATGAGAATAGGTTTAGAAATAAACTGGGATGGTGTGCAAAAAATACACACCACACTGAGTTACAGCTAAGACATCTAGAATATCATCATTGTGGCCCTGAACAAACTGGTAATGCCATGACAATACACTGCCCTTAATACTGAGGCTTATGTCCTCTACACACACACACACACACACACACACACACACACACACACACACACACACCATAATGCCAATGTTCATCTGTGTAAGGCGATCAGGTATATTGTCACCGGCCTACATCCTCTCTGTATCAGACTCAAATGTTTGAACTAATCTTGCATTGAAAAGCAGGATTATTATTTTTTTAATGCTCACTTCATTCGGATGTCGGATTCCGGTTATACGGATCGGATCAGAATCGTCTATCCGTCGATGTGTTACGTCGGTACATTTGCATTTCTCATTTGAAATAAACTCTAACATGTCTGTAAAGAAATACATTGACGCATGAGCTCACTTTGTGATCTCACTATTGGTTGTAGCCTATCACGTGTAAATATGCAAATTATCAGACGATGACATGGTAGCCAAAAATGCTTTAGTTTACTCAGGATATAATAATAATATTATAATAACCTGGATTAATAACAATAACCTGTCAGGCGATGGAGATGAAACAAACATATATGAATATAATTCTTTATTTACAACCTCTTTCCTCTCTGCCACAAAATTATGGGATCTTTAGGACGTTGAAGGATGTGTATAATATAAAATGATGTCCGCTACGTGTGTGTGCCGAGCGTACTGAGACATTTTCTGAATCGTTTCTCTGCACAGAATGCTGCCTGATGTAGAATTTTTGTATATTTGAATATGTAACATGCCTCAATGGCTTCCTGGCTCCATCTACAACAATCATTTTAGCCTATTAAATAGGTTTGGCTACTGTAAAATACTGTCTGCAATGCTCTGCTGATGGGTGTGAAACCTGTAAATCCTAAATTAATGACTTTTATAAGGGAAAATATATAATGACGGTTTATTAATGTTAGATCCTTTTGAAAGAACCATTTTTATAGTCCATATGAACATATGAAGCATCTTGAGGCATCCAGAGATCGTGCCAGCTCCAGTTGTGTTTCGCTTCATGCAGATTTTCGGACCTTCGGGTATTAGAGATGCCAACCCTGTGAGTATCCTGAGGCATCTAAAGATCTACCTTCCAACTTCAGTTGGATTCTGCTTCATGAAGTATTTGGACATTCGAAGAGAAGATGCCAACTCCACGTGGTGTTTGAGACTAACAACCTCCTCAGCAATACACTATTTCAAACTGTATATGACTACAGAAAGGACATTATTCATAATAAAACTCTCTGGAGTTTATAAACAGTTTATAACCACACCCTCCAGTGTCTTCCTCTTCCATTTAAGCCACACCCATTTAAATAAAGGTCTAATATTAATCTTGAACATGTTGTATTAATCTTAGTATTATTATGTTTATCTCCTGTAAAGCTGCTTTGAGACAATGTCCATTGTTAAAAGCGCTATACAAATAAAATAAGAATTTGAATAAAAGAAAGAAATTGTTAAATATTGCTGTTTATTCGGAAAATATGACTGATAATGCAAAAGATTTGTTTCTTCTTTAAGGATAGTCGTCACGTAAAGTCATAAGTTATCACATAGTTGTTTGATTCCTTTTTTAAAACCTATTGATAACTGAAATCATCTAAATGACCCTGATCAAAAGTTTACATATTCTTGAATGTTTAGCCACATTATAAACACACAGGTGGACACACAGAGGTTTAAATGGCTATTAAAGGGAAGTTTCCACACCTGTGACTCATAGTCAGTGAGTTTCTCAGCTCATGAGGTGATGCACTGACTTGGCTGGATACTGCACCATGGGGAATACAAAAGAACTGCCAATGGACCTGCGTGATGAGGTCGTTGAACTTAAGCGGTTCTGTTGATACTAAGCCACGGTCAGGTAGAGAAAGAAAGATTTCATCCACTACTGCCAGAAGAATTGTTCGGGACGCAAAGAAACCCCCACAAACAACTTTGAGAGAAATACAGGCTGCTCTGGAAAAAAGTGGTGGTGTTTCAAGGAGAACAATAAAGAAGAACTTGAACACGAATGACCTGCATGGTCGAGCTATCAGGAGAAAGCCGTTACTGCCCCCATGCCACAAAAAGCCCTACCTTCAGTACACAGACAGAACCTTGACAAGCCTCACAGGTTCTGGAGCAGAGTCATTTGGAGTGACCAAAATTAAACTTTAGTCACAACCATAAACTCTATGGAGAGTTTGGAGAGGAGTCAACAAGGCCTACGGTGAAAAGTAAACCATCCCTACTGTAAAGCATGGTGGTGGATCTCTGATGGTTTGGGGCTGTGTGAGCTTCAGTGGCACAGGGCATATTGCCAAATTGGTGGCAATATGAATGCAGCATGTTATCAGAAAATACTGGCAGACAATTTGTATTCTACAGCACAAAAGATGCATATACAGTAGGACGATCTCGGATGTTCTAACATGACAATGATCCAAAGCACAAGGCAAGGTTGACCCTCCAATGGCTACAGTATAACAGAAAAAGATGAAGGTTCTGGAGACCATCACAGTCTCCTGACCTCAGTATCATTGTGCCACCTTGGGGAGATCTCAAACATGCAGTTGGTGCAAGACAACCAAAATATTTACAGGAACTGGAGGCATTTTGCCAAAACGAATGTGCAGCTATACCATCTGAGAGAACTAAGGACCTCAGGCACAATTTTTACAAAAGACTGCATGCCATCATTGATGCTAAAGGGAGCAATACACCATATTAAAAAATTGCAAATTGTCCCAAGGTATGCAAACTTTTGAGCACAATGTTCATGTGTGTGTATGTATCTCTGGTAAACATACCACTGACTGTAAAAGAAAGAACTGTGTTGCTTCGGACTTTCGTCAGTGAAGATGAAGACAGGTTTACTAACACACCAATTAGCATTAACCATGTGTTTACGTCGCTGAATTAACCATCTGTTTACACGAACAAAAGTGCATCTCCCAGCTTATATATTGTAATGATGAGTTGTTGTACGTCATTTTTTTATTTAACGGTGGTGAGAATTAGCTGCGGTATAATTGTGATCATCGTGATCTACGCAAATTACATAGAAATATTAGGTTTTTCAACCAAATGTGATTTCATTATTTAAACTAAATTAAATTACTGGGTTGAATAATGTCAGGTGAGGGTTCACAATGTATTAACGTAAACCACTTACACACTGAAACTTCATGAGGATGTTGGCCCTAATGTGAACTACTTTATAACTGTAGTATTAAAGTTAACCAAATAAAACATATGGTACAGTAATGTGGACATTGCAAAGCACCAATTCTCTGCTCAGGAGTGAGCTCGGTGTCGAATTTTATTCAGGGTTTGAAAATACACACTTAAATCGTATCGGAAATGCAGAAACTAATTGTGTTAATGTTACACGATTCAAATACAGTACCTGAAATCCATGTAAACATTTGAATGAATTAAGTTCAATGAGCACTGAAAAGATTACAGTCAGGACTACAGTTTCTTATGGTTTGCAAAGCTAAATGCATTATGGCTACTAGTTCTGCACATTGCATTTCTTCTGATCTGGAAGAGACACAACAGTGGAGTGACACACACACACACACACACACACACACACACCATTGTATTTATCCTGACATGCCATGCAATTCTACAGATTCCTGTAGAAAGCCCAGTAGAAGCGCCACTATGTTTTTCCTACATGCTTTTTTTAACACTAACTCTATCATTCAGTAGTTGTTTACGTCGCCATGGAAACACTGCTGTCAGTCATTGTGGTCTGACATTCCTGCACAGTTGTTATTCAAACTAGAAAGGCTGCGTTTGTGAGCATGGACTATACCATGTGGCTCCTTTAACAATAAACTGTACATTTCCTTATCGCTAGGGAGAAGCCCTTATCTTTTCTACCTTTAATATATGTCATTCTCCTGGAAATGGAGATATTGTACCTTTCAAAAAAGATTTAAGGTGCATGATTTGACCTTTTATATTTAAAGTGTTAAAGGTGTACTATTCATCCTGCTAGGTTAAAGATACAGGTACAGAAGTACAAAAGAAGGCAGATTAAATTATCAGACGTTTTATCCAGTGTTATAGGTGGAAGTTTGAGAGCAAGCCAACACAATGCTTATCATGTATCTCAGAAATGCCTTTAAGAAGGTGATATGATGTGCATCACCCCTACATTTAGGTGTGCTTTTTTCTTGAGACTGTCCGGTAGAATTGGGTGAGTTTCTAAATGATGGGGAAACCTAAGCAGTAATTAAATTTGACTTGATTCTATTTCTCCAGGGAAGGAAATTGGGCACCACTTAAAATAATGATTAGCAGTCATGCACTGCAGAAAGAGCTGATTTACAGGCAGAGATATAGAGCTGTTTTATTATTATTATTGTTATTGTTGTTTGTTTGTGTATTTATTAATTATTATTTTCACTGATATCACGTGTTTCTATGCATAACATTTGATCATATTACTATAAAAACATTATATTTTAACTATAGGAATATGAAATAAATGCAGCAAAGTGATATGCTGTGATGAATGGAATGGCTAAAAGTAGTAGTAATAATAATAATAATAATAATAATAATAATAAAAATTATAATAATGATACTACCAATAATAACAATATTTATAATAATAATAATAATGATAATAATAATAATAATAATAACGTTGAGGATTTATATTCTATGTGTATGATATTCGGTGAGATTTGCCTCGTGACCGCGCTGTAGTGGACCGGATGCTTATCACGCGCGCGACTTTCGGACGCTCGGAGCGACTGTACAGCAGCTTGTCCGCGCGCGCGCTCGTCTGCTTTGGCTCCATTTTTGGCGCGCGCCCGTGAGCTTTTCCTCGAGCCCGGTGCATTTTTTTCTCGGATGCGAAGGTCGGAAGTTGGAGCAGTCGGAGTTGGGCTTTGTTTTTCGTGCGGTCTTTTGGGACGCGGCTCTGGATGCGAGGCGAAGGAGAGCGGATGTCCGCATGCGGCGTGCAGCAGCGCTTTGACCGGGGAATATAAGCGCGTGCTGGAGCGAGCATGATCGCCGTCTCGTTTAAATGCCGATGCCAGATTTTGCGTAGAGTGAACAAAGGTAACCGCGTCTTTTGTCCTATATATTAGACTCAAACACCCACCTAACAGCCTTCCTCTTCCTCTTCCTCGTTTAATCCATCTCTGCTGATTTCTACACCGGACATTGTGCAGATGTTGAATCTATTAAACGATTAGCTCTTAAACCGCATGCCTCTTTTTTTTTTCATCATTTAGCATTCAGTGTCATCAGCTGCATGAATATATGAATATGCATGAAGGATTAGCAGCAGAAAGGATCTTGTTTAGTCTCTATGGTGTTCAGCATCCTTAAAGTCCCAGTTATCTGTAGCTCAACCCTCTCATGGTTACTACGCCTGTCTGGAAGAAATGGCACTAAAACCACTTCTGAGAATCAGTTCTAACTGTATGATGATGAAGGTCCTTGACGACACCAGCGCTACGTTGTGTACCATAGATGCGTGTTGAGTTTCTCAGCTGCGTGTTGTCCGAGAGAACGTGAGCGATGTTCCTCCTTACATCCTCCTGCTAACAGGAGCTTGCTGTCCAACTTGGCTTTTCCTGTAAGCTGTAGAATGGAGGATAAGTCATGAATAGTGCAAGTTCTCTCCACCCGTGGGAAAGCGCTTGACCCTGTTATGATTAGTAAACAGCCAGCTGTGCTGTGGCTGGAATTCAGCAAAGATGCTTTTTAGGTTAAAATGGAAAAATAAATAAATAAATACATTCTGTTTTATAGGAAGCTGAGTTTAAACGATTCTCAGTAATGCATGTTTTTAGTGCCGTGTGGCCTGTAGTGCTATTTATGCCTCGTCTCTGTGGATCTTTTCTGCTTTTGGCTATGTGATTAAAATATAGTCCTGCGTACGGTGAAGGTTTATGATGGTTTCTTTGAATCAGTGAGTCACATTACACCAGATGGGAAAGAACGTCATTAAATCCAAATTCAGCAGTAACAAAACTGATGGATGTTTTTTTAGAGATGCAAGAATTTTGCATAGTAGTGAATTTGTGTGAGCTTCATATTATAAATAGATCACACAATTCTAGTCAAACTTCAGATATCAGTATAAGACGCTGTGTTTTTTTTTGGGTTATGTACTGACAGCGTGAGATGTAAGGTTTGAGTACATGTTGCTGCTTTCTGCTTTATTTACGGGAGGTTTTATTTGTCTCCCCGCGAGGCAGATCGGACGTACACCGTAAAACGTGTTATTCTGCTAACATTTATTTTGCTATATTTTGCCAGCTTTACTTCTCACTGTTCCACATTAGTGAGCATTCACTCAGAAAATAGAAATTGGAGTCAAGGTGTTAGTGTTGGTAACTTGATGACTTGTGTATCTTCAGCTTGGTCTGATCTATCTCCTGGTTCACTTAAAGCTGAAGTGGTGCTTCTGGGATTTGTTTTTGTGTTTTTGGTGTGTGTTTTTTTTTTTTCTTTTTCAATTGCATATCAACACATGTTCTCTTACCTCAGCAGGTTTGGTCAATTATGTAGGGTACTTTGTATGGAAATGAGAGCGGTGGGATGTAGCCTCCTTCTCTTCCCGTGGTTTGTGCCTTTGTGCTTTGGGTTGGAGGTTCCTGCTTCATCTTCTACATTCCAAGTAGCCTTCCCATTCTGCAGTGCTGACATGTTTGAGTGTGTTTATTGTTTATTGTTTATTTTTTTTTTGTTTATTGTTTATTTATATGGATCCCATTAGCTGAAAGTCTGCACAATCAGCTAGTCTTCCTGGGGTCCAAACACTACAACAACAACATTTCAATCACCACAATTGATATATATACACCTATACACATTACATATATATACACATACATACACATACAGTACGCATACTCATACATACATAAAATCTGGTTTTGAGTGTGTGTGTGTGTGTGTGTGTGGGAGTGTTTTAGTATGTATGCATATGTTTGAGACTGTGTGAGTAAGTAATTGTGTATTCGGGTCTGTTTTTAACTCCCATTTGTATGTATGGGAGATAGAGGAGATGTGATTATGTTTACTCTCCATGTCTCCCAGGATCCAGGCTGCTGATTTTAGTAGAGCAGAGCATGCATACCTGCTGTAATAATTGGTATTCTAATAGCTCTGCCATACTGATAAAGCACTCGCCGTTTCTATTGGTAAAGCATTCGTGCTCCAGCGTGACCCTTCAGCAACCGCTGCACTCTAGAAATCTAGTTTAGAGCAAATAGTATCCTTATGCATCAACAGCTGCAGCTATAACTTTACTCCAGACAGGACAACATGACCTTTGTTAGTTCATTTACTTTTTGTTTTCATCTACTTTTTTTTTTTTTTTTTTTTTTGAGTGCGCAATTAAAATTTGATGTATATTAGATAATGAGCTTGTCCTTTTAATTAATTCAAAGTGTATATGTGTGCGGGTTTGGGAATTGTGGGAAAACAGCCAAATATCATTTAAAAAAATGAGCTTTAGGCTAAGTCTGTTGTTTGCCAATAATAATAATATCCACTATACACATATCGTCCATTTTATTAGGAACACCGGAAGACCTACCATTGCTGCAGTTCAATCAGCCGATGCGTAAAATCATACAGATGACGTACAGGTCAAGAGCTTCAGGTAAAGTTTAGATCAAACATCAAAATGGGGAAAAATGTGATGTCTGACTTTAATCGTGGAATGTTTTCCATTCAAAGAACTGCTTTTAGGTTTTAAATGAGGCTCCTGTTTGCATGTCGTGAGTAACTTTAACCTCAGGTCATTAGGCAGAGCCTGATGTGGATCATGCTGAAATCAAAGTGAGAACATTTTTCCCGTTCCAAACTCTATAATCATTTGAATCAATTTAGATGTCAGGTTTTTTCCCATGAGTGATTTTGTATCTTTTCACTTTTGGAGTTTTAAAATGTTCCCTGAGTTACAGGCAAATTGTGCATGTCTTTAAATTCAGGAAGACTGCAGATTTCATACGTCTAAATGTCCAGAATTGACCGTGTGAAAGGATTTCACACACTTTTTTTTTTAAAGATGCTGTAAAATTGAATTTTTCCTATTTGCAAATTTATCTAAGCACAATTTAACAAGTAATCATATTCTACATTTTTTCTGCTGTAATGTAGTTTTCCCTCCGCTGTTCTGTTGCATTGAGCATAAAATGTTAAAAGCTGCGCCATCAGGTTGTTGCTTCGGGACTTTAATTTCCACGGTTATGGCATTATTTCAGATAATTCGCCCTCTTCGCCTCCGTGGTTGATGATGTTTAGACTCACTAATAGCTTTACAAAGGCTGTGTCAGTACCTAATAATCACAATGAGTCAATGAGTGAACTGTCCTCCCAACAGAAATAGGGAAAATAGAGACATAACTGCAAAGAAACAAATCTAGAAACACTAGGAAATCACCAAACACCAGATGGCTTGTTCCTTTCAGCTCATAAGCTTTGTAGCTCTTTAGGCTTATCAACAGCAGCATCAGTCACATCCATCAGGTGAACAAAACACCATTTTGGGCTGCTGTTGATTCATGCAGAAGGTCAGACAAGTCCTGTGGGTGTGAGCTGACCCTCTGAGATCAGTGCCTGTGGCATTGCAGGCTGAATGAAACAGGCATGGGTTTGGTTGTAGGGTTACTGTGGGTGTCTGGTCTAACTCGCTCATCTTCTCTCCACTGATGATTGGACACCACTGGGCTCGTCAGGTCCTTGTTTACTTCCCCGTACTTTTCTTCTGACTCACAGCTTTGTGCAGCCCTGTCAGAAGATGTAGGATGAGATGGGGAGTCTGAGCAGGCAGCAGATGCATCACAATAAGTGTTGTTCGTGCAATTAGTACACTAATAGTGTAGCCCATTGTGTAACACATCAGCAGTGCAATTGCAGCATGTCATGATGTAAACTTCTCAGGATGTCAAGTAACTAAAGTACAGACAAACTACTACAGGATATGAAGAAAAACATTAATAACAGAGTTAGGATGGATTCGGTACATCGTTAGAACATTGTGATTTGTTGCGCTTTTAAATGAATGTAGAACCGATTATGTATAAAAGGGAGAAGTCGGGTTTGTGGCACTACACAACTATTTTATGAAATCCTGTGGAAAAAGCTGCATTATCCAACCGTCGTCTGTCGTGTGAGAAAATAGCACACTGGTAACAGGCAAGAGTAAAATGGTTCACAATTTATTTGTGCTGCTGCGCAACAGGACCCAATGCTCCTCGTGATACATGAGAGAGGAAGGGCCACAATCGCCCAAGCTGATCGTGAGCCTTGAGTCCAGCTCATTCTCACCCTCCAATATTTTACACAATTACAGTAATCTCTGGTAACAACAATTTCTAGTCACATACACAGAAGGTCAGAACTTCACAAACAAACTCCTGGTAAATTTTTTCACCTCACGTCATGCTACTAAAACCTTTAATTACGCTAAATGTTTTAAATAGTAACTAGTTTATCCCCCACACTGCAGATGACATGTTTAATATAAGTGTAATTCAGCTGAGGAGGAGGAGGGGAACTGTTTTCTTCTGTTTATGCTACCAATTAAAACCCTTGACAAGTCTTTTGCCCTTAAGGGATGTGTACTTGGTTATTGTAGGTTGGCTGTTTTAGATATTATATGTGGAAACCTAGCATACAAATGTGCTGAAACTTTAAGCAGTAGTTCTCTTGGATAACAATCGTTTGCATCCTCCTACACAACAGAACATTTGAGAGAACTCTGGACCTTCTCAGCTAGACAGATGCAGACGTCTCAGACACTCTGACAGACGTCTTACTGTACCTCAGCATTTCTGTGCTGGCAAATTCTATGCATAAGTTGGGTAAGTAGGTCAGTAAGGTTATTTATGTATAAAAAACACTCCTGAGGTTGAGTTCTTCTTGTGGTTTTACCGTCTTTAGAGTAAGTTATATTGGTGTAAATAGCCGCTGTTCTGGATTGGTTCAGTGTGCTTGTGTGTGAATTTTTAATCTGGATGTAGATGCAGATTCCTAACAAGAAAGCATGAAGATGAAACATGATACCTGCAGAGGAACCAGACACTCAAGAGGCAGCCATCATCATCTGGGCTTACACTAATTATATTTGGCCCGCGAGACCATATCAAATGTGCATTACAGCTGGCTAGCCGCATGCTCCGCTAATACTACAAATCCCAGAATGCCTTGCCACTGTATTGATGCGTAGTCACGAACAGCAAGCGCCCCTCATTCTCTGTTGACAGTCGTTAACAACCGTGCTACAGTCACATCGGGCAAGTTAACGCCACCACAAAAATGGCCAAAAGAAAGATGGACAATAGGAGCTTTCAAGACAGGATTATCTGTTTTCAAGGCAGATTATCTGTTCACGAATATAAAGGACAGACCTGTTTGTCTTGTGTGCTAACGGAGCTAACGTGTCTGTAACGAAAGAATATAACATAAGAAGGCAATAGTTCGAAAAGTTGGATTTTCATTGAATGAAATTATTATTTTTGGTTGTTTTGTTGTTGGTTTTGAAAAAGATCCACTTCAAAAAGGAACTTAAAATGATCCAGTGAGAGGCATCATTTATTTTATTTATTTAAATAAGAAATGAACACCACTGATGTGTCTTTTATTTCAAATTTAATTTCTTTTGTTTTTGTAATATCAAGCTCTGGTTGTTCCAAATCCTGTGTTCAAGCAAAACTAAAGTTTGTTTCCATATGAAAAAGGTTGAACATTACATATCAGTTGCAGTTCATTTTTCAATAAATATTCAGTTTGGCCCTCAGGTTTATATTTTGGCCCACTGTGAATTTGAGTTTGACACCTCTGCAGTATACCATAAAGACAAACAGTGTTTAAAGTTTGTCGGGTAGTCATTCAACGTGGAGGTCCACCAAGCTGGAGGTCCACCAAGCTGCCACTGTTGGGCCCCTGAGCAAGGCCTTTAAACCTCAATTGCTCATCTGTATAAAAAAAAATGAGCTAATGTAAGTCGCTCTGGATAAGGGCGTCTGCCAAATGCTGTAAATGTAAATGTCATTCAGTACTGTGAACGATTCCTGGGATGAGCGCAGGATAGTCGTCAGGACTACAGCAGCAGCACCCAAGTGAGAGTATGCACTAAGGTACAATCATTGATCGCCATGGCGGATCATCTGGTCTGCATATTTGAGTTGGCACAGGTTTTATAACGGATGTTCTTTCTGACGCAACCCTCTCATTTTATCCATCACTGAGAGTTAATCCATCAGTGGTTGTGTTAGTTCCCTGCCTGTGAGCCCGAACCCAGGCCGCTGGACCACCGGGGGCCTTGGGCTTAAATTGATTTTGGTAAATACAATATTTTCAGTATTCATGTGGGATTGTCCACAAAAGCACATGGTGAAACACTGTTTTGCAGAAGTTTAAACTCATCGCTTTCTTAAGGAAAGAAAATCATCTAAGCAAAGACGATCGTAGACTTGATATATAGACTATATATATATAATTATATTTACGCTAATTATGTCAACGTGCTACAAAGTGGTATTTTCACTCTACAAGAACACTCTAGACTCTACTAAAAAGGTACGAGGTCCCACCGCAGAAAAGGTAGGATTCCAATCGCTGCATGTTTTCATGTGACAACATTTGGACACAGTTGTTTTCATATTTCAGCAATTAACTAAAATGAAAATAAAACTGGGGAATTTGGCCAGAAATGTTAGGAAATAAGTATTCTCATAACGCGTCAGTTAGATGATTCAGAATAGGATTTTATTTTCCCCCTTGACTGCATAAGCATAATGAAATTTGAATAATAATCAAACAGTGAAATTAGTTCTGAGACCTCTAGTATTTATTTTTTCCCTAGACTGTTCCTCTTTAGTTTGTAAATTCCAGGGGACCCCCGAAAGGTTATATTTTTTTATGGTTTTGCGGCTGGATCACAGATAAGCACACTTTGACCCACAGCACCACTCCAATATCACCTCGATTACAGTCTGAAATGTCAAAATTGGACTCTCAAGCTCACTTTCTCTGCAGCATAATGGTGAGGAGACGGTGATAACCATGGCCTTTTCCAGTGCGTGTCTGGAATGACTTCTCTCACAGTGCCAATTGAGTCACCACCATTGTCGTGTCTAGTTTCAGCAGGTCTCTTCTGCACCATATCATCCTCTGAGCTAAGACCTAGTTGGAAGTCATAGCTGCTTTCTTATACCTCATGTGGATTAAGAAAGCCTAGCCGTGCTCAGAGCTTCAACGTAAGACCCACAGTTTGGGAGCTTTAGCTGTTGGCCTGGATTAGAGACATCCAGCACATATATCACATACAGTTGAATGAAGGACCTATTTAGAGTCTAGCTTAGTGCAGGCTCTTTATCTCAAACACACACACATGTGCATACGTACACACCGTCATCATGCAGAACAGGTGGCTTTTTTAGCCACATTACATGCTAGATATGTGGTGTTTATTCCTCTCCATGCTAGATTAGCTCCTTGGTGAACTCTTTTTTTTTTTTTTTATCCAAAACAACTTTTTTTGAGCCTCTAATGGCTTTAGCATGACGCACGTCGACAGGCTTTGAATATTAATATTTTTTGATTTGCTTGCGTCACGCGAACGTCACCTACGCATCATCTACTTCGGCAGCATCTTATTGGTCAGGCCACATGCAGGGCAGAATCGTTTAACGCCACATGTCTATGTTGAAACCAAAGCAGGGAGCCATGGAAACAGAACTCGGCCAAGCTGTGTGCAAACCCAAACAGCCGTCTTTCACTCTGACTTCGTAGGCCGAGTGTCAGCGGATGGATAAAGCTCTCTTTTGGCAAGCGCTGGAATATAAACATTGGCAGCACTTGAAACATCAGATTACAGGCTGCTTGCATCCATACAAACACACGTATGAATGACTGCAAACGTGAAAAGCAAGCCAAAAAAAAATCATTTTATTTATTTATTTATTTATTTATTTTTATTTCCTCATCTTTGAATGTAACAAATAGCTCAACACCACCCACTCTGCTTTGTGTTTATCAAGCTAAAAAAAAACACCCGTGCCTTCCGGCGGTTTTGGCAAACCGACATTTTTTTGCGTGTGCATTCTTTTTTTTTTTTTTTTGACCCACTAATCCCTCCATTTCCAGCGGCTATATGGGTTTTAGGTTCCCAAGAACTATTCTGATGCATTGCAGCCCCTTTGGGGATGGAAGGATGGAAGGCAGCATCCTAGTGTGGCTGTCTCATGCAGTGCCTGTTGGGTTTTACTGAATGAGGGGGGTGGATGTTTCCTGTCGTTTTCAATCCTCTGCACTGGTTATCTTCTGGATTCTTTCAGAGGAGGAGGGGAGAACTAGTGGCAGCTGCCTCCACCCAAGCCGAGCTTCCATTTTACATCCTTTCTTTGATATTCTTTTTTTCCTTCATTTCCTTCAGTCAGCAAATACTGAAGTCATTTTGGGAAGTGACGCTAAATCTACAGCGTGCCACTCTATGATAATATGCCATTAAGCTCAAACTCAGACAGGCAGCACTTTTGTACAAGCATTATGCCACCCATATTTTATCTCCCTGAGAACTTCAAAGAGCTTCCAGAATATTTACGAGCATGTTTCATGCAATTTTTGATATTTTGCCAATTCTCTGGCTTCTTTTACACATTCCGCACGGTTGCAGTGTCGCCAGCTTTATTACATCAAGGTCAAAGAGTCGGACTGATTAGATTCGTCCAAATGGGGCTTTCTTGAATATCAAAGATGGCATGTAATTTGTGCTTCATTTTTGTCTCATTGCTTTGCTTTAGCCATTTCTTACACTCAGTTACTCCTGGCTTTGGCTTTCTGGATCCATTTCTCACCCCGTCTCTGGTAGATCAGTTTAAGTGACAGGCATATGACACAATTGGAGGAAAAAAAAAATGAAGGAAGGAAGCAGTGAGTCAGGAATTAGCCACTGAATTGGTTCCAGTCCCCCTCCCCTCACTTAGCATGGATAATTCTGTTGGGGAGAAAAAGAAATGGTGTTTGAAGCAGCACAGCTGACCACTTCACAAGCTGCCCATGTAATTTACCCATGTAAATGAAAGGTTTTCATCATCCAAATAATGAATCTTTTTTTTTTAATCCATCTCTCTGTGGGAAGAATGCTTTGTGGTCTAAAAAAAATAAGCCTCCATTGTTCATCTTTGCTTCAGGACCATGTGGATTTATCAGCATGCTATAGTTAATTATTCGACTTCAAACGACTGGAAAATTGCACAGCAAGTTAGAGCTCTGGGTTCTCCACGAGGCCACCGCTTTTCCATCTGTCTTCATAGGCTTTCATCTGCTTGTCCACTGGTCAAACTGTACAACCACCTGATCCCAATATGAGCTCAAACAGCTAATTGTGGCCACTAGGGGTGAAGGCCAAGCCTGCCTCTAGCTCCCAAGACCAATTACTCTCTCAGATTAGCATAGAGTCGAACAAGCCTAGTGATCCATAAGGCCTTGTTTAACTTGCAGTTTAACAGCAATCGAAACAGAAAAAAACTCAAGGCCGAGGGAAAAATGTGACTTTTTTTTGAGGCACCTGATTTAAAACATCAGTAAAGCAACTACAGGAGGAAAAGCTATTGTTAATAGAAGTAACAGGACGTTTTTTGGCATGTATTTACTGCATTTCACAATTGAATTAAAGTATAGTTTTTGTGCTGCATTTTGGGTTTGAAGTGTTTCTAACACTTAAAAACCCTTTCAAAAGGCTTGAACGCTTGTACGCCTGATCATTCGCTCATCAGCTAATCGTACGACAGCAGTACAATGCATAAAATCATGCAGATACAGGTCAGGAGCTTCAGCATCAGCACAGTTTACCAAGAATCGTACAAAAAAACTATTAGAGACTGTTGTGTTAAGAAATCAGCAGTTTCTGAAATAACAACCATCCATTCCACAGTCACAGGTGGAAAAAGTCACAGAAATCATT
The DNA here is from genome assembly GCF_030014155.1 of Tachysurus vachellii. Lineage (NCBI taxonomy): Eukaryota > Metazoa > Chordata > Actinopteri > Siluriformes > Bagridae > Tachysurus > Tachysurus vachellii. The sequence goes on from NC_083475.1 coordinate 14,799,711, forward strand.
CATTCATTCATTTTCTACCGCTTATCCGAACTACCTCAGGTCACGGGGAGCCTGTGCCTATCTCAGGCGTCATCGGGCATCAAGGCAGGATACACCCTGGATGGAGTGCCAACCCATCGCAGGGCACACACACACTCATTCACTCACGCAATCACACACTACGGACAATTTTCCAGAGATGCCAATCAACCTACCATGCATGTCTTTGGACCGGGGGAGGAAACCGGAGTACCCGGAGGAAACCCCCGAGGCACAGGGAGAACATGCAAACTCCACACACACAAGGTGGAGGCGGGAATCGAACCCCGACCCTGGAGGTGTGAGGCGAACGTGCTAACCACTAAGCCACCGTGCCCCCTCACAGAAATCACTATTTCTTTATTCTGATGGTTGATGTAAGCATCATTTGAAGCTCTTCACTTGTATCTGAATGATTTCATGACTTGATCCACATGATTGTCTGATGAAATAACTGAATGAATGTATAGGTGCTTCTTAATAAACTGGTCGGTAGAGTTCAAGTTCAAGTTCAACTTTATTTATATAGCACATTTACAAACAGCCGCACGGCTGACCAAAGTGCTTCACAGTGCGCTTGACATTACACATACACTTAAAAATACACACATGCACAATAAAATAGAGTTCAAAAAGCTAAAATAAGAATTATTAAAAAAGTAGACAAAATAAAATAACCAGTTTAAAAGAAAGTGATATAAATATAAACCATAAAATATAAACAGACATAAACCCCTGGGCAATCATGAGAAGGCTTGAGAAAATAGGTGAGTCTTTAGCATGGACTTAAAACTAGAAACGGAGGGTGCCGTCCTAATCAATAATGGCAGGGAGTTCCATAGTCTAGGACCGGCCAAAGAAAAAGCACGCTCTCCTCTACGCTTGAGCCGTACACGAGGGACCACCAACAGAGCCTGGTCAGATGAACGAAGACTTCTAATAGGAGAGTAGGGATGAAGAAGTTCAGATAAGTAGAGAGGAGTGATATTATGGAGAGACTAGAGTGTACATTCCAATAAACGGTGAAGTGTCTTCACTATCAGTAAATGGATATGTATTAGGAGTCCTTCATTTTTCTGAAATGTGCTGTATGTATCGTGTACTATGTAGAGTCCTATCTCTTGTACTGTATGTTTTTGTGTATAGTCCTGTCTTCTGTTATTATCTCATGCAGCTGCATGTGATCCTTTGTCCTGGGCAAATGTCCGACGAATATGTATATGTATGATCCTTCGTCCTGGGCAAATGTAGGACGAATATGTATATGTATGTTACACTATATTTCATCTGTCTTGAAATACTGTACCTTGTAAAGCGTCCTTGAGCTTGGGAAAGGCGCTATACTGTATAAATTAAACACATTATTATTATTATTATCGAATATGATATAAGGACAAAAATCTATTCACATAAACATAACCCAAACAGTTCTTGGTGCAAAGTAAGCTCATTCATCCAAAATCACTTTGTTCTGGAAACGAAACTGTACTGAATTCAATAAGCTCTGAGTCAGCATCTGTTGGGTCAGCGTTAGGGCTACGCCGAGACATGGGGTTAGCGCAGGGTTGGAAATTGTACAGCTGAGCCTTTTACTGATCTTCCAGGTGCCATCAAACCACCAGCAACTCCACAAACTCAAGCAACTTATGCTCCTTAATCTAGGACAGAAATTGTCTGAGTGACCAGGTGCTGCCCACTTAACTCCGCTCGACCGCATGCTCCTGAGCAGCGACTAAGCAAGTCAGCTTCTGCATACTGTACTTGTTCATGCTGCTATATGAAATGCAAACTCTAGAGCTATTCTCTTGACTGTATGAACCCTTTTCTCTTCATGCTTCTATGATTCATAAGTGCTGGCAGAGATCCATGCTGCAGAGGATCAAGAGCGGTCAAGCTCTTAGCACATTTTTAAAGGATTTCATGTACTTTGCCTCTTCAATTTGCTTTTCATTGGAAGCCAGTATACTCAGTACTAGGTATTTGCAGTACATTTTTGCCAACACTTGAGAACTGCATCTCAAGAAGCATTTGCTGTGGAAATTCAAGGCCAGATACCAGCAGAGAACAGCTTTGAATTTACCCATGTGCTAAATCCACTAAATCAACTTTCTAGATGTAACTAGAGACAAGTTGATTTTGTGCCGGAGCCTTGCAGCTTCACATCAGAGTAACTGGGCGCGTTATCACGTAAAACGATGCCATAATTGTCTTTCATGCCATTTTCTGGCTGTAAAAATGCCAGTGAACATTAACAATCAGGACTGATAAATATACATTATGTGGCCAAGAGTTTTTGGAAACTTGACCATTAAATCCATTTGTATGTGTTGGATGTCTCACTCCAGATTTATTCCCCTTTGCTGTTATATTAAGCGCTAATCCTCTGGGAAGGCTTTTCACTAGATGTTGGAGCACGACTGTGGGGTTTTTTTTGCTTATTCAGCACTTAAGAGTGTTAGTGAAGTCAGGCACTGATGTCAGATGAGGAGGACTGAGATGCTGTTGGTTTTACAATACGTCCCGTTCTAAGAGCTTTTTCATCCACGTCTTGGAGCACAGTGACATTGTCATGCTGGAACTGATTTGGGCTTCTTGGTTCCAGTCATAGCGATATTGTACTGCTGCAACAGTCCAGGGTGTGATTTTCAGCTGTCCATTTCATTTTGGCTTTATATTGTAGGCAAAACTGTGCAGGTGTATTGGTCTCTCTGGTACTGTATTAACCGAGCCCTAACCCTAACACTTAGATTTCCTTAAATCGTATTTCCCCAGTGAAACATGCGCTCATATGGTGTTATATTTTTCTGTCAAGGTAGATAGAGAATATTTTGATTTATATATATAGATACTGATATTGATGTGTTCAGATTCTTTGACCTTGGCTGTCATTTACAAACTCAGTTGCACATATAAATAAGGTTTTACAACAACCCCCAGGCACCTGGGTGTGTGGTAAAGCCCTATACTAAAATGGCTAGGTTTTAGCTATGATGTAGAGACAGGGTTAATACAAAAAGCTGGTGGTCTTTATGCTCTGCTCTGCTCATGCGCACCCTGGTGTTGTTGATGTCTTACACATAATGGTGGCAGTGTGTGTAGAGTTATCATTTGCTTTCTATTATTTATGTGTTTACTTACTGCATGAAATGTAGAGTTTGTTTTTGTTGTCTGTGTTCAGACAGTAACGAACAGTTTATAGGGTCTTCATATGGGAAGTTATTTGGGAATTTGTCTGGTAGATTGCCTGTAGCTAATGCTGCTTTTAACAACTTCTATGACTTGAAACGTTTGTCAAAACACACGCTCTCGGTTAGTGCAGCTAGGCGACAAGTAACAACCAGTAAACAGCATTATTTAACATGCCGCACTGCTTCTGGAGCTTCTACATTGAACATGTTGTGCCAGTGTCATCCAAGCTAATCTCCTGTTTAGCCTCAGGTACTGATGATAGAAACGGACCACTGCAGCCGATGCTACTCTAAGAAGCCGTCTCTTTTCGCCGGCAGTACGTTTGGTACACTGGCAATACATTTCAGCTTCTTTTCAAACAAGCAACCTTCATTTTTTATCTATGGCAAATAAAAGTCAGCTTTATAATTCATTAATCTGTCATGTAAATTCTACAGGAAAAAAAAACAAATAGGGTGGAATATTACAGACGTTACAGAAGAGAATTGTGGTATTGAAAATAAAACTAACATGACACTGAGGTTTTTCCATTAATTCGCCTCTAGTCCGTAGTACTTCAGTTGTTTAATTACGTCTGAACAATATTCACATGAAGTAAAGCATCTTTCATTTGACAGTTTCTCGTTTTTCCCCCGTCTCTCTCACAGTGTGTATTTCACATCTCATCAGTCTGTACGCCTTCCACTGAGCTGTGATCAAAGTGTTCAGTGATGCGCTGTCCCAGATATACTGTACAGTGATCCAACCCCCTGCTGAGGGCCTACAACTCAGCCAAACTCTCACGTTCTGTCATTATTTGTTCTAGTTTGCTGCTGATGGCGTGTTGCAGGCTTGTTGCACTAAATAAACTCCAGTACGGAGATTTTATTTTAATGTCTCAGCTTATATGTGGAGAAAATATGCAGAAATTAATATTTTATAAATATACACAATCTGAAAGTGTGTATTATCAGATTCAGCTTGAAGCATTTCAGGCCTTTCTTTTACATTCCTTTCATTACAAATGAACCGCTTTAGGTTGGGCCAAAGTGACGTCTCCTGATAAATTGTAGGGCTTTTAATCCCCATCCCTAGTGCTCAGTGCTGGAAGCAGATACAGTGAGGAAAATAAGTATTTGAACACCCTGCTATTTTGCAAGTTCTCCCACTTAGAAATCACGGAGGGGTCTGAAATTGTCATCGTAGGTGCATGTCCACTGTGAGAGACATAATCTAAAAAAAAAAAAAATCCAGAAATCACAATGTATGATTTTTTTAACTACCTCTGTAATTGCAAACAAAGGCTACTGTACCAAATATTAACATTGATTTTCTCAGGTGTTCAAATACTTATTTGCAGCTGTATCATACAAATAAATAGTTAAAAAATCATATATTGTGATTTCTGGATTTTTTTTTTTAGATTATGTCTCTCACAGTGGACATGCATCTACGATGACAATTTCAGACCCCTCCATGATTTCCAAGTGGGAGAACTTGCAAAATAGCAGGGTGTTCAAATACTTATTTTCCTCACTGTAGATATTTTGCTGCAGTGGACTTGGGAAAACCGGGTATTCTCTTTCTGTCTCTTTCCTTGCCATCAGAGCAAGGGTAGCTTGTGTCATTAGACTCAGGCAACACAAACTCTCAGCTCACTGCTAAAAATAAAGACGAGTCACCCCTCCCTCTCCCTGAGGTCTGCACGGTTGAGCTTGAACGCGGCAAGTTCCTCGCCCGCTGCCTCATTTTTTGATTCACTTTTAAAGCATGGTACATAGAAATGTCATTGAAGTGTTAAAAATGAACAAGTGCTATCACGATTCTCCTTAGCCTCCTCTGCAGCTTACGTAACAAGATTCCATCCGAGTAAAATGAAGGCTGTCGTGTCCACCTGCCCACTTGTGCACTGTTCGGACATATGTCATCCCTCATCATGTAGACTGGTTGGCCTTTCAAGAGCTTGGTTTGGGAAGCTGGCGTAATTAACGGATGTTGAGAGCGGGTGCATGGACCACATGCCCTGCGAGACTCATTACTATTTGCCACAGATGACAGGGAGAGCCCAGAAGCACTAGAGCTCTTTCTTCCTTACCCTGCACCTCCACAAATGAGTGCTTCTATATGCATGACTGAGCTCACTGTGACTTGGCAGGATGACAGCTCAACTTCTGTCTGTTTCCTCTCTCTCTCTCTCTCTCTCTCTCTCTCTCTCTCTCTCTCAGACTCATTTCTTTCTTTCCCACTCTTTCTATCCTGTTACGGATTTTGTACATTTTCATTCTTCCTTCAACGACAGATTTTTCTTCCCTCCTCTCTATTCAGTTTTGCGTCGACAGAACTATCATAATAATGTCACACCATCGTGATCCTGCTCCTCCTCTTTCTCATTTAGGTAACGAGTCAGTGACTGACCTCACAAAGTTCCCACATTCCTCCTTTCCCACTTTATGCCATCGTTCTTCTTTTTGCCGCGAGTGTCATTATCTTGTTGGTGCTGTCCTGCATTCTTTTCTACGATGAACTGAGCGAAAAGAAGAAACTTAGACCACCGATTCAATGGTGCACTCATTCGTATGCCCCCTGCGCTCAGCATGTATTTGTGTCCGGAGACTGGAGTCTGCCCTGCAGTTGAAGGAAAAGCACAGCTCTGGTAAGAGCGTCGTCACATGCTGCACCATTACCCTGGTCACTGCGAGCTCATCTTTCTGCATGCCATGGCGTTCCTGTGTGGAGTGAGCAATGACTTTCACTGGGATGTGGGTGAGTAGTGCCCTAGAGGTAGAGACATTGATGTGAGGGCAGGGGAGCAGAGTGAATGCTGAAAATAGTGTAGGCCATATGGCACTTAGACTCCATCCTGCTTGTCTGCTTTGTTCTGAGAGAGCAACTGAATGCAGAGGCAGATGAAATTACAGCGGCTTTGATTAGAAAGGCTTGGCTTGTTTCCTAAGTGGTGGAGCCTCAGTTAGCAAACTCGGATTAAACGTATTAAAAAATGATCAATGCGAGCGGTGAAGCAGATACTTTGACATTTTTATATTTGTGTTTCGTTGCATAAGTGGAATTATTTTAATGGTGTCATCACTCTCTAATAAAAAACTGTAGTAACCTCACGGTGTTGTGTTGCTTCTCTCTGAGAAAAAAAAGTCGCACTAAATTGTTGTTGTTGCCGGGGTGCTACCCTCGAGGGTACACGGTTTGTGTCTTTGTATAATATGTATCTTTCACATGGAAATGTGGATATAGTGTACCTTTTAAATTGATTTAAAGTATAATAAGCAAGTAATGCTTTAAAAGTAGACTACATTCAGTTTTTCTAGGTAAAAGATATTTACTAAAGGTACAAAAGGTGTACGCTGGAGGCAAACTTAACAAGAAGAAAACATACAGTTTTGTATGCTGTTTTCTCTTCTAGTTTACTTTTTCCCTTTAGAAACATACACAGACCTATTAACTGCTGCTACTTACGTACAAGGCTCTTAATGGTTTAGCTCCCATGTATCTAACTAGTCTTCTAACACGTTACAATCCTTCACGCTCTCTGAGATCACAAAACTCAGGACTCCTGGTAGTCCCCAGAATATCTAAGTCTACTAAAGGCGGAAGAGCGTTCTCTTATTTAGCTCCCAAACTTTGGAATAGTCTTCCTGATAGTGTTCGGGGCTCAGACACACTTTCACAGTTTAAATGTAGATTGAAAACTCATCTCTTTAGTCAGGCGTACACATAATACATCCCATAAATATTGTGCACTATCACACTAGACTTGCACATTCTTATGAACAGCAGATATGTTAATCCCTCTGCACTGCTCTTCTCTTCTCTTTTTCTACCCATGCTGAGACACCCATGCTAAGATCGTCTTCCGTGCGTTGAAATTTCTGGACCTCCACTGAGACAAGGCTGACTCTGTGAGAACCCTGAGACATCTACAGATCTACCGGCTCCAGTTGGACTCTGTGATACTTGTATATTTGTAACCACACCATCTAGTGTCACCCATATGAGGATGGGTTCCCCTTGAGTCTGGTTCCTCTCAAGGTTTCTTCCTTTACCAATCTAAGGGAGTTTTTCCTTGCCACTGTTGCCTGAGCCCTCAGACTTGCTCATTGGGGACAAATACACATACACACATACATACATACATACACACTGAACTGTATATATCTTGAATTTTTATTATATTAATTCTTTATACTTCTCCTTATGTTTATCTTTTGTTTTATGTTTATGTTCTGTAAAGCTGCTTTGTGACAATGTCCATTGTAAAAAGCGCTATACAAATAAACTTGAATTGAAATTGAATTGAATTGAATTGAACTAATATCATTTAGTCAGTGGGGGGCACGGTGGCTTAGTGGTTAGCACGTTCGCCTCACACCTCCAGGGTTGGGGGTTCAATTCCCACCTCCGCCTTGTGTGTGTGTGTGTGTGTGGAGTTTGCATGTTCTCCCCGTGCCTCGGGGGTTTCCTCCGGGCACTCCGGTTTCCTCCCCCGGTCCAAAGACATGCATGGTAGGTTGATTGGCATCTCTGGAAAATTGTCCGTAGTGTGTGAGTGCGTGAGTGAATGAGTGTGTGTATGTGTGTGCCCTGTGATGGGTTGGCACTCCGTCCAGGGTGTATCCTGCCTTGATGCCCGATGACGCCTGAGATAGGCACAGGCTCCCCGTGACCCGAGGTAGTTCGGATAAGCGGTAGAAGATGAATGAATGAATGAATTTAGTCAGTGATTTTCTTAAATAGGAGGAGCATCTGCAAACGCTTGTCACATGGTTGGTGTCCTTTTTTGTACCTTTACCCAGAGGAACGTACTTGTCAAAGAACATTGTTTAAGGTACTTTTTTTGGTACCATTTTCCTGACAGTGTCAGTGACCCTGTGCAGTAATGATTTGGTGAGGTTAAGTGTCCTATGTGACTGTTCCCTCTGGATGTGTGTCCCCATATTACAAGTGTGAGACATGACAAGCACTGATCTGTCTCCCCATGTGTGTCTCAGGCATTTCAGTAAGATCCCATTAAGTTTCTGTCTCGGTCTGTAACAGATGAGTTTGGTTGTTGCCTGCGAGTGTGACTTAGTCAGTTTGCTGAGACTCAGGGTACTTCTGGACCTTTAAAACTAAGACTATTTATCAAGCATGGAAATGATTGACTGGGAATTTTCCTAGTGGACTGGACCAGCGTTGATTTTGTTAGCACGCTATGTGAGTGGTTGTGTGTATGAGAGAGAGAGAGAGAGAGAGAGAGAGAGAGATGAGGATGAATATTGCCAGCAAGCAATGGTTTTTGTTGTCACTTTCAGATGCACAGTATTTGAAATTCCTTTGTTTTGTTGTTCTCTTTTTTCACAGACTGAGTGATTGTTCTTATTGTTGACATCTACATGCATGAGTGTTGCTCAGGATATCCAAACCCAGCAATCTGTCATTACACATATATATATATATATCACTGTATTCCAATACATTGTGACCCATTTCTCTTTAATGCTTTTAACCTTAGGACCAGTTAATACTTGTTACTCACAAATGGTCTGGCGATTGCACAGTTAAGAAGCCGGACTATGAAAAATGCTGAATAATACTCACGTGTTGGAATACAGATTGTATTTCAGGTTATTGTAGTAACTTTAAGCAAAAGAATGCATAGATGTATTGGAGTGTACATGATAGGTGTTAGCAACATGAGCATAATTTCTTTTCCTCAGTAGTTGTTATTCATTTATATTTCCTGTTACATAGTTCTAGCTTGCTTTTTTTTTTTTTCCTTTTTCTCTTCAAAAACGTACGAAGGCCAACCGACGTCTATAATCATGTCAGAAATTTCATTAACTAGGTAGCAGATCTCTGATCTCTTGATTATTGAGAGTAAAACGCTATGCTCTCTGCAGGAATCCACCACAGTTTTTATTTATTTATTTATTTATTTATTTATTTATTTTATTCAATACTGTCTTGATCCAAGCGTTTTTGTAAGTGTGAACGTGTTGCTGTGTTTATTTGTATGCTGTGAAGAAGAGGCAGATGAACTGTTTCTGAAAGAGCTATCAACCATAGCCCCTGTTGCAATCCTCCTACACAACCACCTACAACCCATGCACAAAGATGCTGTTAAAACAAGAAGCCTTTTCCAGGCTTCAGGCTTGATGCTATTCTGCCTCAGTATCCTAACCTTCTTAAACCTAGTTTGTCAACATGAGCAACATGAGCCATATAGCGTCACTATGCAGACAGCCTAGCTGTTTTCTTTTGTTTTTGGTCCCATTGTTGTGTGCTGTTTAAGTTCTATTCGTACACCACAAAGAGAAGAGGTCCTGGAGTCCATCCAGTGATGTTGTCCTGCTCACTCATTGAGATCCACACAGGACTGACATCCAAATGCATTTTTCATGAATATGCGTCTCTGCAAGTCTCTTCAGAGACTCGATTCCGGCTCAGCGAAGTGTAGCCTGTGTCCTGTGTAGCAGAACTTTTCTTCATCGGTCCAAAGTGGCTTTAATATTTACATGACATCCTGTGCTGATGGCCTGATCAGCTTTATAGTGCAGCAGCACATGGGGAAACTTCCCAGCCTAACTCAGCTCCAAGCAGTGGGTTAGCACGTTATATAAAAAAAAAAGGAATATAATTTTTATAGCGCTTTATACAACACTGATTGTCTCAAAGCAGCTTTACAGAGCAGTGAGCAAGCCCAGTGTGGTAGTAACAAGAGAAATAATGGTGCTAATCCTTCTCTGCCTGGTGTTGTGCATCATGAGTTATTTGTCTGTCGGATACTATAGAAGTTATTTAGTTAGTTAGTCACCTTATTAACTAGCACCTAGAAGTGCTAGTTTATATAAAATATATTTAACTGCTGGTAATAAATGTTAGGATTAAATAGCTCTTTTTAGACATAATTGCAGGAGACAGATGAGTCATTTACAGTGTTGTAATTTCTACATCGTGAGGATGGTAGATCTCAGAATTAGCAGAATTATTATCTGGGTTGGGAACAGGGACATTTGGACTAGCTTAAAGCTGGGAGATCTTTAGTCTGTGTTTGAGGCAGACAATGACTCAGCTCCTCAGACAGCCAGATGAAGCTCATTTCCACCCGCTGAGCATGAGAACAGAGACGACTCTTGATGCATGCCTTTATCATATCTCGATGATGGCTTGAGTCAAGCAGTGCTGGAAGGGAACCTGAAGCAGATCAGGGTGTGATAAATGACAGTTTGTTTTTGGCTTTGAAGGCACGCATCAGTTTATTAAATCTTATGTGGGCCGCGCCAGAAAGCCACTGGAGTATACGCAGCAATGTATAGGAGTTCAGAAAAGGAGAGCGAAGGCTTTTTTGTAATCTTCCAATTTAAAAACATTTGAAAGCATTGTGAAGAACATTGTAAACAGCTCTGCAGCTTGTCCAACTAGAAACTCATTGTTTTCTGAAATAGAGCTGTCCCCAATCACATGACAGTTAATATTCACTCAGTGAGAAGTGATGTCTGCCCTCTTCCACATACATGAGCTTACAGATGCTCCCAACTGGCTAGTGCCACTGTGGTGCCAATGAGAAGGGCCTGCTTTGCTTTTTACGCTCTTGAACATGTATGGCATCATCAGCATGCAATCTCCTGATGATAGGGTTAACTTTCAACAACTTGCTAATAAATATACAATTTTCGAACTTTCAAACACGCTGCATTAAATCGCTCTTCGCCCTGTCAATCCCGCAACGCAGAGGAAACAGCAGCACTTCAGCACCAAGGACAGCATCTGGGTGTGGCTGTGAGGCGGAGCG
>NC_083475.1:14815682-14845682 GCF_030014155.1 Tachysurus vachellii
ACACATCAACAATGGCGGATGTTGCTTTACTGTTAATGCTCATGGCTTTGTGAACCTAAATTAGCATCCAAACTCGGCGAATCCAACGTGTACGTGCAGCTCCATGTAATCTGTATAAACTGAGGTTGTAATCGAGAAAGTACATAACGTTATTTTATCATTAACACAGAAAAAAGTTAGCCTTAGCATGTAGCTACTTACTATCATGTGTGCTGATAATGTATCATATCACGGTAAAGTAAAAGTGTATTAAACATTAGTATACTTAAGGTACATCAAATGCGCTAACAGTAGCCCCGCCCACAGCCCCTGACACAAGCGGTTCTTAAGTCTAGACCAGCAACGTTTTGGTGCTACTTAAGAACCACTTTTCCTGGTTCAGAGCCGGTGCTTTGGCTGTTCGAAACAGAAAGAACTGGTTCTTAATTAGGCTCTGGCTCCGAACCAGCACTTATACTGCCTCGGTGGAAAAGGGGCATCAGTGCCTGTCCCAGGCTAAATAAAACGGGAGGGTTCGAATCTAAAATAAGGACCATGTGATCCACTGTGATGACCCCGAACAGGGAGCAGCTGAAAGAAGAAGAAAATAAAAAAAATTAGTGATCATTAATTCAATTTTGATTTGATGTTGATTTTGGACATAACTAGCAAGGTTTTATAAAGACAGAAATGTGTGCTTTTGCTGTGCTTTCTTTATTTTTTTATTCCGAAACCCATGATTTCTTTCTCATCCTTCTGAATTGACGCATGAGCTTAAAGATGTCATTTTGAATTAGCGCATAACGGATTAGTGAAACCCTGAACGTTAGATCATCCTCCAAGGGACAGAACCCAGGCATGGCAGCTGACTGGCACTTCTCTGGCCATGGAGTATAAAAGTGTATATAAACCTCAGCTGGCTTCATGACAAGCCAATCCAGCGCTCATCCTTCCATATCACTGCACGAACAAATCACCAGTTTTGTGAGCACACACACACACACACACACACACACACACTCACATCCCTCCTCCCTGTTTCTGATTGTGGAAATTGAGACATTGTTCTTCTTAAAGTGGCAGATAAATGGTCTTACGGGGTGTGAAAATGAAAGCCATGTACTGTATAATCCTCAAGTATGTATTCCTGAGCACATCAAATCCATCTTCAGTGGTGTTTTACTGTATAGCGTCATGGCTCTGGCTCTGTCTGGTGGAATGTGTTGGTTTTAATGTGGTAGCACTACATACGGTGTGTGTTCCCTGTATTCAGGCCTATAGTGTCCACACTGGGGTAGAACCTTAAACAAAATAATACCAACAGCACCTTGATTTTGACTTCTAATCTTAAGGTTTCTAACTGAAATATATACGTCGTAGTTTATCATGCTTAACTGCTTGGTTCCTTGGTAAATATGTGTTCTAGTCTCACATTATAATTTAAGTCTGCACCATGCTACTGAATTATTCCCAGTCCTGCCTTGAATCAAATACTGATTCCATTTTTTGCTGCTGTCTCACATTAAACATAAATTAGGTATGTCAGTAAGTGTCCCTGGCTCAGAGATACTGTATAGGATGCTGAGCTTTATTCCCATTGCTTTAGCTCTCTTATGGCTTGTACTTCATTCACTAAGTGTAGCCGTGTTCAATTTTTTAACACCTTGGTTCAAAAATATATGGTGGGAAAAAAGTTCTGGCTTCATGCACCATTTGGTGGAAAAAAAAGACCACAATGGACGTGAGAGAGAGCAGCTGCAAATCCATTGGCTACTGATTCCCAACGCTCACTGGGATACTTCGTAAAAGCTCCAGCAAGATCTGCCTGATTTAATAGATTATACCCCGGTAGTCTTTTCAGCTTAACTACCCTAAATGCTTACTCTATGAATTCATCTGATGTTGAACTCTGACTCGTTAGCATTCCAGTGCTGGTCTATCGCAGAGAATAATTGAAGCGTTGCTGTTACAGAATGATTCCTTTTCAATGGAACATGACCCACCTTCATGCTGGAAATGTAGCCTGCGTTTCTAAACCTCGTCACCGGTCGTGCCGCAGTCTGCGCACATTATGTCAGGTCATTGAAATTGATCGTTTCTTTGTAAAATCATCTCCACAAGCGTGTTTATTCCTCTTATATGACAGCGATGTTCCAAATAAATAGATCTGTGTTTTATTTACGGTACTTGCATAACAGCAGCAGAACCAGTTCTTGTCATCATCTGCGGTATAACAGCTTGTAACTTTGGGGGAAGTCGTGGCCTAATGGTTAGAGAGTCTGACTCCTAACCCTAAGGTTGTGGGAGTCTCGGGCCGGCAATACCACGACTGAGGTGCCCTTGAGCAAGGCACCGAACCCTCAACTGCTCCCTGGGCACCGCAGCATAAATGGCTGCCCACTGCTCCGTGTGTGTGTTCAATGCTGTGTGTGTGCACTTTGGATGGGTTAAATGCAGTGAACGAATTCTGAGTTTGGGTCACCAAACTTAGCCGTATGTCACGTCACTTTCACTAACAGGAATACACAGCTCGATGTAAGACACCGAACATTCGACCAGGAATTTTGTCCGAAATGCTCAATTATTCGTAAATTTGCTGTTGTATTAAAAGCAATAAAGCACTCACGGTGGTGTAGTTGTACTGATTGTCTTGCCCATCAAAGAGAGCATGAATATAAACGTGTCATTTGAATTCCAGACTGTAACACAATCAGAGCTGCAGTTACAGAAATGTAATCAGATCCAAGGATTCAGCAGCACTCTGGTAGAAATGAGATCAGTGCCAGGATCTTTCACTGCTGTATCTGGGTGAATTGTGTTAGCCAGCGTTTTTAGTCTACACAGCTCTTGTGACCCAAACCATGGACCTGGATGAGCACACTGGAAGATTCACTTCTCTACTGGGTTACGTGGTTTCACACATACACCAGTTTTACTAGCTTGGGACTAGTGTTATTTTTGTCACCTATTTTTAATTTAGTCTTAGTCTTAGTCTTGTGCCAAATGTCCTTGTTAGTTTTAGTCATATTTAGTCATTCACATATCTTTTTTTGTTAGTCAAGTTTTAGTCGACTAAAAGTCTCGTCATTTTAGTCTAGTTTTAGTTAAAAGATAACTCAAGGTATCTTAGTCCAGTTTTAGTCGACTAAAAGTCTTTTAATTTTAGTCTAGTTTTAGTCAAAAAAATTGTAGTCTTTTTTTAAAATAACACATTATTACTGAGATTATTACTGATAAACATTTCAGTAAAAAAAGTGTTTCACATATGTTTCACTCGAACTTGACTGCACATCACATTTTTTACTTTATTGATGCTGCTTTTAATCGTAATGCAAAGACCGGTCATCGGGACATAAGCTGTCATGTACTGTACAATAAAAGAGCCTGCGCAGTGACAGGAAATACAATTTAACACAAAAAGCCTGACTAGACCAGGGGTGGACTTTTTTTTTTGAGCGGCGTGTGGACGAATTGTTTCTACGCACACACTAAACAGCGCGAAGCCGCGAACTCGTTCTGAATATTTTAAAGGCGTAACAGCTGATGAAAAAGCAGAGACAATTGTAGACGAAAATGAAGAGATTTTATCTTAGTTTTTATTTTATACAAAACATTTTCGTCTCGTCTTTTTTCGTCAACAATAACGCATGTTAATTTAGTCTTAGTCAGCGTTTTTGGACAGTGGTGCAGTCTTGTCATCGTCTCGTCTTAGTCATGAAAAAAAAAGGTTGTTGACTAACATATTGCGTCTTGTCTCGTCTGACGAAATTAACACTACTTGGGACGGAGTGATATTTCAGTCTAGTTTCAGTCGGTTTTGTGTATGTTTGTTTTCCGAAGCTTCGTCAGCGCTCTAGACAAAGACGTCGCCTCTTCACGAATGCATGAATGGACAGGTCTCTGAGATACACTCTCTCGGCCCTGTCAACATCCTTGTAGGACATTCGTCTGTATAAATGCCACATTAGCACAGAGTATGTCAGTAAGCAGAGAACGTCTGTGTGTCAGAGAGAAAGAGAGATGGAGAGAGAGGATGTAGAAGAGGAGAAGGATGTTTTAAGTCCAGGAGCCTTAGGAAATGGCCTCTAAATGATTTAGCATCTTGATGTAACCTGACAACACAGAGCTGTGCATCTTCTAAACCAGAGAATTGGAGCGCGGCAGGAGTGGTGTGTGTGTGCGTGTGCGTGCGTGTGTGTGTGTGTGTGTGTGTGTGTGTATGTATTGTTGAATGCTGACACTGATGGCATCCTTCTGCATCGAGATGCCTAAAAGAGCCGAGAGCTGCATGAGACCTGTGTCTGTGGCTCACTCTGTAAAGGTACAATGTAGTCATTTGTTAAGCTCCTTTGTAGACTCCCGTGGCGGTGTACCCAGGGGCTTGTCCAATTGGATTTGAATTGAAACGTCTCTGCGTAGAAATGGGGAGCGGTTTAATGCCTGCAGGCTGTGATGAGAGGGTGAGGGGTGAAGCCAGGCACTGTAGAGAGCCTGCGAGAATGTGCTGTGTATGCATGGCGGTGCCTCAGTCCATGCTGCCTGCCTCAAACCTTTCATGATAAATGAGGAATCACTTGCTGGAACGTTCTCCTCCAGTCCAGCAGCCCTCTCGTATAAATATATCTTTTGCTGGATTTTGTTGTTCATAGAACAGTCACTAGAGACGTGGAATTAATTGTACATTAATCAATCCTCAGACTTTACCAACTGTGAATCATGAAATATTGTGATACAGTAGTTAACGTGTTAGTCAGCCTGATTAAGCATTTACAGGTATTCAGAAAACACAGGCAAATGATTCAGTAAGTATTCTCATATTTCATCAAGCTTAATTCATCGTTTAGACTCATTTAGTTTATGCATCATGCATGATCTGTTATAATGAAGCAAGTACAGTACATACCCTCCAAGTACACTAGAAGTGAGTGTTTTATGTGTACTGTGGGGATTTGTAGATTTTCTGTCTCATGCCCAGTGTTTTGGATCCATCATTCTGACTAAAATAAATCAGTTCCTGAGAGTGTGTGTTAGGGTGTGTGTGTTAGGTAGTGTGTGTGTGTGTGTGTGTCTGTGTGTGTGTGTATGTGTTAGGGAGTGCATGAGCGTAAGACTGAGTGCGTGAGCGTAAGACTGAGTGCGTGAGCGCAAGCCGGAGTGCATGAGCGTAAGCCGGAGTGCGTGAGTGTAAGCCGGAGTGCGTGAGCGTAAGGCGGAGTGCGTGAGTGTAAGTGTGGTGTAAGGCGGAGTGCGTGAGTGTAAGTGTAGTGTAAGGCGGAGTGCGTGAGAGTAAGTGTAGTGTAAGGCGGAGTGCGTGAGTGTAAGTGTAGTGTAAGGCGGAGTGCGTGAGAGTAAGTGTAGTGTAAGGCGGAGTGCGTGAGTGTAAGGCGGAGTGCGTGAGAGTAAGTGTAGTGTAAGGCGGAGTGTGTGAGAGTAAGTGTAGTGTAAGGCGGAGTGCGTGAGAGTAAGTGTAGTGTAAGGCGGAGTGCGTGAGTGTAAGGCGGAGTGCGTGAGAGTAAGTGTAGTGTAAGGCGGAGTGCGTGAGAGTAAGTTCAGTGTAATGCGGAGTGCGTGAGAGTAAGTTCAGTGTAATGCGGAGTGCGTGAGAGTAAGTGTAGTGTAAGGCGGAGTGCGTGAGTGTAAGGCGGAGTGCGTGAGAGTAAGTGTAGTGTAAGGCGGAGTGCGTGAGAGTAAGTGTAGTGTAAGGCGGAGTGCGTGAGAGTAAGTTCAGTGTAATGCGGAGTGCGTGAGAGTAAGTTCAGTGTAATGCGGAGTGCGTGAGAGTAAGTGTAGTGTAAGGCGGAGTGCGTGAGAGTAAGTGTAGTGTAAGGCGGAGTGCGTGAGTGTAAGTGTAGTGTAAGGCGGAGTGCGTGAGAGTAAGTGTAGTGTAAGGCGGAGTGCGTGAGTGTAAGTGTAGTGTAAGGCGGAGTGCGTGAGAGTAAGTGTAGTGTAAGGCGGAGTGTGTGAGAGTAAGTGTAGTGTAAGGCGGAGTGCGTGAGTGTAAGTGTAGTGTAAGGCGGAGTGCGTGAGAGTAAGTGTAGTGTAAGGCGGAGTGCGTGAGAGTAAGTGTAGTGTAAGGCGGAGTGCGTGAGAGTAAGTGTAGTGTAATGCGGAGTGCGTGAGAGTAAGTTCAGTGTAATGCGGAGTGCGTGAGTGTAAGTGTAGTGTAAGGCGGAGTGCGTGAGAGTAAGTGTAGTGTAAGGCGGAGTGCGTGAGAGTAAGTGTAGTGTAAGGCGGAGTGCGTGAGAGTAAGTTCAGTGTAATGCGGAGTGCGTGAGAGTAAGTTCAGTGTAATGCGGAGTGCGTGAGAGTAAGTGTAGTGTAATGCGGAGTGCGTGAGTGTAAGTGTAGTGTAAGGCGGAGTGCGTGAGAGTAAGTTCAGTGTAATGCGGAGTGCGTGAGAGTAAGTTCAGTGTAATGCGGAGTGCGTGAGAGTAAGTGTAGTGTAAGGCGGAGTGCGTGAGTGTAAGTGTAGTGTAAGGCGGAGTGCGTGAGAGTAAGTTCAGTGTAATGCGGAGTGCGTGAGTGTAAGTGTAGTGTAAGGCGGAGTGCGTGAGTGTAAGTGTAGTGTAAGGCGGAGTGCGTGAGTGTAAGTGTAGTGTAAGGCGGAGTGCGTGAGTGTAAGTGTAGTGTAAGGCGGAGTGCGTGAGAGTAAGTTCAGTGTAAGGCGGAGTGCGTGAGTGTAAGTGTAGTGTAAGGCGGAGTGCGTGAGTGTAAGTGTAGTGTAAGGCGGAGTGCGTGAGAGTAAGTGTAGTGTAAGGCGGAGTGCGTGAGAGTAAGTTCAGTGTAAGGCGGAGTGCGTGAGTGTAAGTGTAGTGTAAGGCGGAGTGCGTGAGTGTAAGTGTAGTGTAAGGCGGAGTGCGTGAGAGTAAGTGTAGTGTAAGGCGGAGTGCGTGAGTGTAAGTGTAGTGTAAGGCGGAGTGCGTGAGTGTAAGTGTAGTGTAAGGCGGAGTGCGTGAGAGTAAGTGTAGTGTAAGGCGGAGTGTGTGAGAGTAAGTGTAGTGTAAGGCGGAGTGCGTGAGTGTAAGTGTAGTGTAAGGCGGAGTGCGTGAGAGTAAGTTCAGTGTAAGGCGGAGTGTGTGAGAGTAAGTGTAGTGTAAGGCGGAGTGCGTGAGAGTAAGTGTAGTGTAAGGCGGAGTGCGTGAGTGTAAGTGTAGTGTAAGGCGGAGTGCGTGAGAGTAAGTGTAGTGTAAGGCGGAGTGCGTGAGAGTAAGTGTAGTGTAAGGCGGAGTGCGTGAGTGTAAGTGTAGTGTAAGGCGGAGTGCGTGAGAGTAAGTTCAGTGTAATGCGGAGTGCGTGAGAGTAAGTGTAGTGTAAGGCGGAGTGCGTGAGTGTAAGTGTAGTGTAAGGCGGAGTGCGTGAGAGTAAGTTCAGTGTAAGGCGGAGTGCGTGAGAGTAAGTGTAGTGTAAGGCGGAGTGCGTGAGAGTAAGTGTAGTGTAAGGCGGAGTGCGTGAGTGTAAGTGTAGTGTAAGGCGGAGTGCGTGAGAGTAAGTTCAGTGTAATGCGGAGTGCGTGAGAGTAAGTGTAGTGTAAGGCGGAGTGCGTGAGTGTAAGTGTAGTGTAAGGCGGAGTGCGTGAGAGTAAGTTCAGTGTAAGGCGGAGTGCGTGAGAGTAAGTTCAGTGTAATGCGGAGTGCGTGAGAGTAAGTGTAGTGTAAGGCGGAGTGCGTGAGTGTAAGTGTAGTGTAAGGCGGAGTGCGTGAGAGTAAGTTCAGTGTAAGGCGGAGTGCGTGAGTGTAAGTGTAGTGTAAGGCGGAATGTGTGAGAGTAAGTTCAGTGTAAGGCGGAGTTCGTGAGTGTAAGTGTAGTGTAAGGCGGAGTGCGTGAGTGTAATTGTAGTGTAAGGCGGAGTGCGTGAGAGTAAGTGTAGTGTAAGGCGGAGTGCGTGAGAGTAAGTGTAGTGTAAGGCGGAGTGCGTGAGTGTAAGTTCAGTGTAATGCGGAGTGCGTGAGAGTAAGTGTAGTGTAAGGCGGAGTGCGTGAGAGTAAGTTCAGTGTAATGCGGAGTGCGTGAGTGTAAGTGTAGTGTAATGCGGAGTGTGTGAGAGTAAGTTCAGTGTAAGGCGGAGTGTGTGAGAGTAAGTTCAGTGTAAGGCGGAGTGTGTGAGAGTAAGTTCAGTGTAAGGCGGAGTGCGTGAGTGTAAGTGTAGTGTAAGGCGGAGTGTGTGAGAGTAAGTTCAGTGTAAGGCGGAGTGCGTGAGTGTAAGTGTAGTGTAATGCGGAGTGCGTGAGAGTAAGTGTAGTGTAAGGCGGAGTGCGTGAGAGTAAGTGTAGTGTAAGGCGGAGTGCGTAAGTGTAGTGTAATGCGGAGTGCGTGAGTGTAAGACACTTCACCACTAAGCACTAATGAGTGTGTTGAAAGGATGTTTGCTATAGACACACTGTGAATAAGAACACTACGGTGATCACAGGACAGTCTTTGTGATATAAGCAGCAGTTCTTATTGACACATCTAGATTAACAGTTGATATTATTTAGTAACAAGCGATTTTTGGGAAAGGGAAGTCTTTAAGGTGTCCCTGTGGGAGCAGCCCTGACAGCCCCGACAGCCCCGACAACACAAGGTGAGTCACACATTCAGGAGAAGAGCATCAGGATGATCAGGCAGGTCCAGAGGGTCAGACGAACAACAGCTATAAAAACAATACAGCTTCACTAGCCCTCTTAACCTGAAGTGACATCAGAGGGTCTTAAAGGAAAAAATACAGCTATGTGTGTATTGCTAATCATTTAAAAATGATCTGATAGTGAGTCTGTGTTTCCTTGTTCACAATGCTGATATTTAATGTAATTAACCATTATTCATTGGAAATATTTGCAGCACGATCACATTGTGTGTAGATGTGCAGGACGTTCATGTAGCTGTCAAGATTTAAGCTGCTGAAGTCAGCACAATTGTTCTTGTTTTGTTTTTTCCCCCTTTGATTGTTTAATACCACATATAATACCACATAAATTCCCATCCATGCACAGTTCAGCATGAACATTCTTTCCTGTCATTACTCCGTTGCCAGACATTAGTAACACTGCATAGTTACACACTGAATGGTGTTGCGCTGCACTTTTAACACCAAGCGTGTTACAGTGTAATTACAGTTTCACTAATTCAGCAGTTGACCGTGAACATGAACAGCAAACTTTCCGTTCTGCTGATTCAGTTCAAAAAAGTGCCCGGTTACTGAGCTTAAAGAGCGATTAATCTGTGTGCGCTTTCTGTCTTACTTTCCTTGTATATGGCACTACAATCATGTTATTAAAGAAAGTTAAAGAAAAATAAAATCAACGCATCACTGCTTTCATACTGTAGTAAACTGGGCAGTGTTAATTGGCTAAAGATCAGAGATTCGCCGTCGTTTCTCAGATAAAGTCCAGACCACATGTGATTGAACATCATACATCAACATTATAATAATTAAAGCAAGTCTTTTAAAACCCAAAGAGAAAATGTCCTCAGTTCGTTTCATTCGATACGAGAATAAACTCAGAGAATTAGCTTCTCAGTTCTCAGTTGTGAAATTCATATCTCAGTCATAGACCCTGTCATATTTTGTCCCTCCAGCAGATCAATCCGTCATCATAAATCGGTTAATAATACGATCGTGATTGAGACGTGTGATGATGACATAAAAGTGTCTGAGTGCTCTCATTAGACGACCCTAAGATTTCTGAGCGCTCAGACTGCGAAATTAAATGTAGTAAAAATATGTTATGTGAATTTAATAAAGTCTGGCAGCTGGAATAAAGACGAGGTTTCTAGATAGACAGCATTCAATTCAATTCAAGTTTATTTGTATAGCGCTTTTTACAGTTGACATTGTCTCAAAGCAGCTTTACGGAACATAAACATAGAACAAAAGTTATTATAAAGAATAATATAAAGTTTTATATGATACAAAATACAAGATTGATATTAGATAGATTTAAATGTGTTTGGATTTATCTCCAATGAGCAAGTCTGAGGTGACTCAGGTGACAGTGGTGAGGAGGAAAAACTCCCTTGGATGGTAAAGGAAGAAACCTTGAGAGGAACCAGACTCAAAAGGGAACCTCATCCTCATATGGGTGACACCGGAGGGTGTGATTATAAATATACAGTCTGATAAATGTTGTATTGATGCAAATGGCCACATGGAGTTGGCTTCTCCTCTTTAGTATAGCAGAGTCTAACTGGAGCTGGTAGATCTCTAGATCCTCACAGAGTCGCCCTCATCTCAGTGGAGGTCCAAAATCTTCATCGCACTGAAGACAATCGGAGCTGGTAAAATTTCTGGATGCCGAAGTCATGGATGAGGTTCACATTCGCACCAGAATGCAGTGTGTATTGCTTTGCATAAACCTACAAAATCTGGATGAGGATTCTAGCCCAGGATACTTTCTATAAAAAGACTAGATTGGTTCTTGGTTCTAGTTCGCTGCCAAATACAAAGAACTCCTTGTCCTAATTGGTCAGATGTTAGTGATTCACAGATAAGTAGATATTTTGCAGACATCTCCCTGAAATGTGAGAGTAACAACAATGTTTTTTTTGTTGTTTTTTTTGGAAAGAATATTTTTTCATAGAAAAACTGACACCTACATGTAATATACATATAAACACATGTATCATAAAATCCTGCAGATACAGTATATAGGTCAAGAGCTTCAATTACTGTTCACATCACATCAGCTCTGAGAATAAGGAAAGTGGGATCTCGGTTACTTTAACCATGACATTGTTGTTTGTGCCTAATGAGCCAGTTTGAATATGTCAGAAACTACTGCTCTCCTGCGATTTTCACACACAACAGCCTCTAGAGTTTACACAGAATGGTGCAAGAAACAAAAACATCCTATGAGCAGATTCTATGCAGAATACAACAGCTCACTGATGACTGGATGAAGCTGACCGGACGGCCCACACCGAGTTCTCCTGTCAGCCGTGAACAAGAATCTGAAGCTATCATAGGCACAGACTCAACCAAACTAAAATGTTTAACTGACTAATTTGGAAGAATCTTTGTCCATGATATCCTCAGATTCCTGTTCATGGCTGACAGGAGAGTTAACCTGATGTTAGAGAGAAGTTAACCTGATGTTAGAGAGAAGTTAACCTGATGTTTTGTGCATGATGAGATGCTTTTCTGCTCAACACGGTAGTAAAGAGCGATTATTTGACTTACTACTGTATATCCCACCTGGCAGCTCGAACAAAATCTGACTATTCTCTTATCAGAAAATCCAAGCTCATCAGCACTTTCTAAAATACCCACACCAGCCCATATGGCACCAACAACCTTACCAGAGTTAAAGTCAACGAGATCACATTGTTTCCTCATTCTGATGATTGATGTGTCATTACTCAAAGCTCTTGACCTGCATCTGCATGATTTCATTCATTCTGCTGATGCTATTGAGATAACTGCATACATACGCAGGTGTATTTATTCCTATTAAACACACACACACACACACACACACACACACACACACACACACAGATATATTGGGCTGATTTGAATTTAATGACTGTAGGCTTGTTTCTGGTCTCCGTAGAAAGTTAAAAAAAAATTCATTAAAGAAATCAAAGAATAAAAGCTGACAGCAAATCCCCAAAACAGGGCATCAAGAAGCAGAAGAAAGGACGTGTCACAAATAAGATACAGAGGTAAATAAACTGTATTTGCTGTATTCATGTAGCATTAAAATAAACCGATTATGAAGATCACAGCATAAAGGAATAAACCAGTTTCTGTGATTGAACATCTTCACATTGTGGTTCTGTTGCAACGAGGCAAGAACGAGGATTAGAGGCGTCGTGAAATGAACGCCGTTATCAGTGCCTCTTGATGCATGTGCTTGGACACGCCCTCTCCCGAGTGCATGGCACCCTTCACCGACTTAATGCTGTTCCTGGCTTCGCCAAAGTCATTGAATGATTTAGCGCTGATCATTACGGCTGCTAGACACGGTCATTAATTATGCACTTTTAAACTTTTACTGTCTTCATTTCCTCCCCCACTCTTAGCCTCTCTCTCTCTCTCTCCTCTGAGGAGTTGTTCCACCTCTCTCAATCATCTTTTATGCCACAAAAGAAGACATCGTGCATAGAAATATGTTGCCCAACCTGGTCACCGTGGTAACGCTGTTGAGCGATGAAGCGTTACTCAGAGCTGAGGGCAAACAGCATAAGAAAGACAGAGAGGAAGGGTGGAAAGAAGAGAGGGGGGAAAGAGGAAATGGAAAAAAGGCACATCATAGTAATTCTATTATGTGCTTTTTTCCATTTCCGCTTTTCCCCCCTTATCATCCTACACACCTTTCTCCAAAGCTCTCGAGGGCTAAGCCTGTCTGGCTCAGGCCAGTACTGAATCCAAGCATTACCGAACTTTTGGAGAGTCTTTGTTATAACCGTGTGTGTGTGTGTGTACGTGTGTACGCGTACGCATGCTCACCATCACCCTGCTGCTCTCTGATGGATGGAGCCGACATTGCTGTGGTTTGAGACAGAACCTTATGACGCAGTCCTATTATCAGAAGAGGTTGATCATGCGTAGCTACAAGACAGCAGACATTCAGAGTAATGGCTTTTTCGTTTAGATGATAGAAATTCACCACCATTAGTCAGGGCAATTTGTGTGTGAGGGGCGGAAGAGAGAGAACGAGAGAAAGACATTCAGGGTGGGTTTAATTCGATACTGCCAGTCCCTGTGGAAGAGAACAACAATTTATTTCTCACCCAAATGGGGGACACTTGCATTTTATAATCGGATGCCCTGTAATTTCACTGCCTGAAGAATCCCCAGCTGAACAAAGTTATTGTTAATGAAATTATACGATGAAAGCAGAAGACAGGCTGATGGCAGATTTTTCGTAATTAATTCTGAAAGGCTGGCTTGAAACGTTGAATGCATGACCGATTGAAATGTCTTCAATTTTCTGACTTGCTTACGGTTTTGTGGGCATGGTTTATAATCGCTCTGATCACTCACACTTACAGCCGTGCATGCAGACAGACAAGGGTGTATATCTAGCTCATCAAGTCCCACCTCTCTGCATTCGTCCTCTTCTTAAGGAAGATACTGCAGGTTTAGGTCAAGGGCACATCGGGTATCGGCTTAAGCCCCCTGACCCGGCTCTGCCCTGGAGCATGATCCGACACGGCTCCTCAGTCCCAGCCCATATGGTCCAATTTAATGCATGAGCAGAATTCTGTATCAGTGCTGCCATCATTAGGCCAGCTGCTGTGACCACCAGACTGAATCATTGAGGTGATGATGCTCATTCTGGACAATAAAAGTGATTGATGACCTGCATGTTCTTATAATGGCATGACTGGAGGTGGCACATGAATATAAACTGAATCCTCCGGGGTTTATTACGAGTGACCTTTTAACAACTTGATGGCTTACGTACATGCACAGAAAAAAATACCTCACTTTGGTTTTAAAGTGTTGGAGATGAAGCTTACAGATGTCGAATGGCACAGGGGCATCAGTGAGGTACTGTATGTAAATGGACTTGCTCTTGAAGAATAGACGAGTATTTATAATAAGAATTGTCCACGTATCACACGTCTCTAGCCAGACTGTATAGACTTGACGTGAAATTGATAGCTCTAGGCTAGGTTTTATATCAGTCATGATTTACGTTGTGTGCTGTGCTTGTGATGAGTTGTGTCCCTGCTTTGGTTCCCTGTTGATGATACGTTTGTTTATACCTGAGGGAGGACAATGGTTCTGTGTGGTACAGTGTTTTGTCTGCAGTCTACGTCTATGGTATGTTTTTAGAGAGCTGATTTAAAAAGGTTTCACTCAAGCTGCAGCTTTTCCACAAGCTGAGTGAGTTCACATAGTAGGATCAACAGCATGGAGCATGAAGGGTCTGAACTGCAAGACCGCTTCATACCCACTACATACAGAAACGTGTACAGAGTTGGGAGAAGAGAAATATATTTTCTACTAGCAAGAAAAGAGAGCTATGTCAGTATGTGTGCTGTATATTGGAGTGTGAAGAAGTCGAGGAGGAAGAGGAGGAAGAGGGCTCCCGAACCTTATAATGTGACTTTCATCATCTTGGAGAGGGAATGAATGACAGCACATCGATTTAAGAGAGAGGATGTTGGGGAGGGGGCAATGCCTGCTGACCAGACACTATAGTGAGAGTGTGTGAAGGAGGAGATTGTGTGTGTGTGAAAGAGAGAGAGAGAGAGAGAGAGAGAGAGAGAGAGAGAGATTGACTATCTTCATCTCTTCTCCTCATCTGTTACATTTCTTTTAATTTTATCTTCATTTTACTCCACAATCGTCTTGAGTGCTACTCTAATTACCGGTCAAATCTGTGTGTGTATGCACGTGTGTGTGTGTATGCATGTGTGTGTATGCACGTGTGTGTGTGTGCGCGTGTGTGCGTGTGTGGCAGCTTACGGAGTCTGAGTGTGGATCTCCATCAGTGAGAAGAGCGGTATGGCAGCCACCAGGCTCCTCTGCTCCTGCGCTCCATTTATCTCGTGCCTGTGTTCCTCCTCCTCCTCCTCCTCCTCTTGCTCCTCTCACCCTTCCTCTCCCTCACCCACAGATGAGTTTAAGGGCTCCAGCATAGTGGAGCTGATGAAGAAGGAAGGCACCACCCTGGGCCTGACCGTTTCAGGAGGCATCGACAAGGACGGCAAGCCACGCGTCTCCAACCTACGGCAGGGCGGAATCGCAGCCAGGTAAACACACACTTAACCAGAGCTGTGTCTGTAACACAAACTCATGCTGTTTGTGTGAACCTCAGCGGGCTCCTTCCGGCTGAGTTTTGGTGCTCAGCCAAATGATCAGATTTGAATATTGCATGAGGAGTGAAAGAGCGCCTGTGCATGTGACAGTGTGTTTGTGTGTTTGTGTGTGTGTGTGTGGCTGCCCATAGCAAGCTCACAGGTCATCTAGCTACACACACATACACATCACGCTCACTCCCTGAGAGGATAAATCACACATGCTTCAGAATGACTAAGTCTCAAACCTACACACACACACACACACACACACACACACACACACAAACATTTCGTCCAAGCCACAGATTTCAACTGGATGCAATTATTTTCCCCCAAACCATTTTCAAGAGCTGCTTGGCTTTAAAGGTTGGTGACTGTATTATATATTAAAGCTTAAACTCCAGCGTCATTCTGCACAAGGACTGAAAATAGCTGCCCTGATTCACACTTTGGGTTTATTTCAACACTGGGAAGGTGTGTGTGTGTGTGTGGGTTTGAGAGACTGAGCAGCCTCATTGCTTATTTTCTCACTACAAAGCATTCTATTAATCTCCTCCAAACAACTCTCAAGGCTCAGCACTACACCTAACAAGCTCTCCGTCTCATCTGTCCTTTATTCTGCCTTTATATCTTCCTCCCTGTTCATTTCCCCCATTTCTCTCTGCCTGATTTCTTTCACGCCATCTTTCACCACCTCTCCTCCCTCCTCTTCCTTCCTTCCCTCACCTCACATCACCCTAATTTGTACTTCCTTTCTTATCTGTCGCCGTCCGATCCACGTCTTCATTTTCCTTTCCCTTCTGCTTCCCGCCTCTCTGTCGAAGGAGCGACCAGCTGAACGTCGGAGACTACATCAAGTCGGTGAACGGCATCAACCTGACCAAGTTCCGTCACGATGAGATTATTAGCCTGCTGAAAAACGTAGGCGAGAGAGTGGTACTGGAGGTGGAATATGAACTGCCGCCTGTTTGTGAGTTCACTTTTTTATGATGTTCATTGATTGATAATTACAGATTAAAGCTGTTTTTATGTCGTCTAGATTATAATATAATACAGTAGCACGTTTTGTCCGAACCAGTCAGTAGCTCTAGGTTTGTTTTCTTCACACTTTTACCTTTATTCAGTTCAAATAAATCTGATTGGCATTGTGAGTTTAACACAGGCTTCTGTCTCATCCAGATTCAGATCTCGCACCTTTCCGATAACTTTCACAGCAGTTACATGAAGGAATCCTACCAGTATGATTAACTGAATAATTATCCTAGACTACACACTAAATAACGTCACAGTAAAGCATGAGCTCCTTTATTTATACGAGTCTTATGATCAATACTGCATATCGTTGACTCTATTTTAAAATAAAAAGGCTGACATCGTAGTTTTTAATGCTCTTTTATACCGCTGAGATCTTCCTCGTTGTACGATTTGCTGTGTTAGATCACTGCTCACATTTATCGCATGACTAGTCGAAGCTAATTATAACATGAGCCGATTGTGTTCGTCTGCAGCCGTGCAAGGTACAGGTGTAATGTTCAAAAATGTCGAGGTGACGCTACACAAAGAGGGGAACACGTTTGGATTTGTCATCAGAGGTAAGTTGAGTTTGCCAGAACTCTGAATTCTGGGAAAATGTGCATTAATGTGTGCAAGGTTAAGTTGTTTCTAAACCACAGCATACGCAAGTAGCTTTAAATACGGTGTATTTGTAAATTTGTAAAGTCTTAAACGTTAACAGTTCATGTGCTCTGTTAATTCATTTCTGTTCACTTTTTTTTTTTGTTAATGGATTTTAAGCTCTTGGTCTCCTCAATATCTAGACTTTCAGTCCTCGCTCTCTTAACCGTCTACCTTTCTATTATCGCTCCAGTCCCTGAATAATATTAAAGTAATAACTGAGGACTTTTTTCATTAAAAAAAAAATTATAATAATAATTGCTTGAAACTTAAACTTTTTAATTTTTAGCTGTTCTGGGTTTTTAAAATTCCATTAATTATTTAATACAATTTTTTGGATGATATTTTCCAAGAATTTGTATTTTTTTTACGCTGTTGTGATGAAAGTATATATGACTTTATATAGCATAGCTGTGTGGGGCAGGATCGGTTGCCTGGAAACAGACACAACAATTAATGGTGTGTTAACATCATGTGAGAATTACAGTAATTACATGAAACGTCAACAGCAGTCACTTCTTCATCGAACCTGTAATTAACAGTAATATTATATGTTGTCTATTTAGATTTGTGTCTTTTTTTTATTGTCTACATTAGAAGGCAGTAAAGCCTTGTGAGTGACCTGAACATGACCTGAACACACTATGATCATTGTCTCGGAGGAGTTTAGGACATCATTTCTGGTCCGATCAGATGTGCAGTAAAGACCTTCACATACCAAAAGTGTGCCAGTTTTTTTTTTTTTTTTTTTTTACTGTATATAGTTCTGCGACTTTTCTGAGCTGAAATATATTTGCCTTTTACCTGCATCTCAACCAGGAGTTTGTCATTTTAATATCTAGCTACCTCTAAAAGTGATAAGGTTTCATGCTGACATTTTGACAGTCGCTATCTGATTACAAACCGAATTCATTCACAGTTTTTTCTCTTTTTTTTTTTTTCTCTTTTCTGGGAATACCCTACACTCTTCCCCTTCTGCTCCCAGCTTTCTCAGGACATCTTATTCACATTAGACAGGGATATAGTTTTGACTCCAGAGCTGTTCATCCTTAATAACTTGTGCAAACTGGCTCTGTCTTTACAGCAGAGAGCTTTTAATTGCCTTCAGCCCTCCATGTATAAGGAGCGGAAGTATACAGGCTTTATTTCTACTAAATATCGTCTATTTGGAATTTGATTTTTTTCAGTTTTATTTGTATAGTGCTTTTAACAATGGACATCTTCTTAAAGCAGCTTTACAGAACATAAAATGTGTGTTTTTTTTATGTATTTAAATTTATCCTTATTCATCCCTAGGTTATGAAGGTCCCAAAAGGCCATGCATTATTATATTTTTTCCTTTCTTCTTTTCTCGTGATAACTACGTAATCTTTCTCGTTATCTCGACATAATTTCCTCCTGATCTCTGCATGAGAACATGTTCTAGTGGGAGCAAAAGAGCAGTAACGCAGCATCATAAATGATCACATGCGCTTTTACTTTAATCAGTGTGATTCGTGTGATTGACGACTTCCACATGAGTGTCCGACACTTAAGAAGTAGGCTGTGAAGACTGCATCTTTATCGTCGAAGACAATATAGTGACCCTACTGCGGTCAATCCAGCCGCTCTGTTTGAAAGCACAGTTAAACTATAGCCGCACATATATCGTAGGAGCGGCTTTGGGATACAGGGTGTTGATAGCGCTGAAAGACGAAAGTGAGCGTCCGCACGATCTTACGTCACAGAACAATCAATTAACGATTATACATGCGTGACAAACCAAATTCAGAACAATTGACAGTATTTATGAGAATAAAGGCTTAAGGTTTTAATAATCTATTACATATTAACAATAGGGTACATGCAGAGATCATAAGAAAATGAAGAAGTTATCACAACAAATATATATGTGTATATATATGATATATATATATATATATATATATATATATATATATATATATATATATATATATATATATATATATGCTTTATTAAATATATATATATATATATATATATATATATAAAATAAAGCATGGGATCTTAGGACCTCTGTCCTAGGCTGTGTGTTATTCCACTAAAATTCTACAACTTGTAATCATGGGACAAAATCGAAAACATACACACAGACATGAAGCGTTGCTCTCGAAACTGTCAAATCAATCGTTTCTTTTTTCTGATATTCCGATGTATGTTTGGAATATTTTCCTCCTTATTACTTTAATAGTCAGCCAGGTGGCTGTAGGTACGAATCTATTATTCATCTTTTTGTGCTGAAAAGATTTTAAAAACAACAAAAGAAAAATCTGCTGTCTGTTTCCCTCAGCAACTTGATTAAAGCCTGACATTAAAAGTGTGAGGGAATAAAACTAGCAAAGTTTTAACCCCTTCCACCCTAGCGAGCCAGGACAGACATTATAAATCCTTTCTTAAGCATACAAAGCCTGAAAGTGTCTACACAAGCAGCATAGCAGAAGTACGGGAAGAAGCTCCGCTATAAGACTATTTCCAAGACTAAGACCATTTCCACCTAAACAAAACACAATTCTAACACCAACATTGCACACGCAACAAAACTGACACAAACGATCGTCCGTTACGCGACACACACAACCTCATTCTACAGATTCCAACTGTATACTGATGAACTGATGAACACACCAAATAAACAACACTTATTTATTAACAATTTATTTATTAGCAAATGTTTTGGCTTTTTTTTTTGTTTTTGTTTTTGCTATGTTTTGTCTTCTCTTACTCTGACCTGGTAATATATATATATATGTATATATATATATATATATATATATATATATATATATATATATATATATATATATATATATATATATATATATATATATATACATATATACTATTATACTATTCTATACTATATATTCTATACAGTATATACTATATATTCAAGTACACCAAGTCCTTTTTTTAAATTGTCCATGTCATTTTCAAGCTAAACAGGCTAAAGATCATCAGCCACACCAGCTTCTTTACCTACAACGATCTTTTCAAAACCTTAACCTGGATATGATTAAAATGGGAATGACAAATAACACCAAATACTTTGAATCTATTGATGCAAATATGAATTAAAAAAACAACAATTTACCAGAATTCAGCCAAAGCGAGATATTATGTGGTTTCTGTAACATAGCCCCTAAAGATGCTAAATACTAAAGACATCTTCATTCCTTTGAAACCTATTTCATATGAAAACTTTTAGAACATGAAGGAAATTTTTCTCGTTCACTTTCCACAGTAAAAATGGATTTGATGATCCTACACATATGAAATAGCAAACAGTAAGTAGCCGGATGATTTTTCAGCCGTAGTAACGATTCCGCCATTGAATAAGAAGCTCTTCAAACATCAGAGCTATTCATTCTGCTAAGAAATATAAATAGCATCTAACCTCTAAACATGTTCTCGCTGAATATCTGACTTATGAATGAAGAGCGCTGTCGTATATCCTGTTAGGAAAATTACCTGCAGCGTTACTCAGGCTTGTACAGGATTATTTTCCCTATTAGCTTTATAGCCTTTTATTTATTTATTTATTTATTTATTTATTTATTTATTTATTTATTTAGTCCTGCTTAATGTCCATCTGAATGACTTTTCTCTCTGGCTTTGATGAAGCAGAGCACTCAGATGTCAGCGTGTGTCCAAAATAAAGTTTTAGTATATTGACCATGTACAATGTATTAAGTATCCGAACACAGATGGGGGATCCCTGTGGAGCAGAATGTTTCCTTTGATTCTCACATTTCGAAGCAAGTTCATATGATTTATGTCTACATCAAACAGAATGTGTAGCACTGAGGAACTATTTCCATTGCCTCCAGCTTTCTACAGCAGGTGGAAATGGATGGACTTTGGTGACCTCCTTACTTCATCTTTACTATCAATTGTTCAACTGGCCTTAATTCATATCCATTCAATTGCCTTCTAGGTCTCAATTTGCGGCTCAATTAAAGTCAAATATTTCTTCCGTATCGAGACTGCGAGTCACATTGTTCCAAATGTGCAGTTATGTGGGGAGTTAAGAGTGAGAAAATGGCCAAATGTGTCCATCCAAGAGAAATAGCCTCCACCCAGCAGCTCTAAGTCATCTGTCTGCCTCAGAACTGAGGATATGCAAAATGTGCCTGCAAAATGCATTAGTTTCCCAAGAGCGCACATGCAATATGTTTATCTTTATGGCAACATTAGTCAGAAGGGCTAATGCGCTGTGTTTCCCCCCACAGGAGGTGCCCATGAAGACAGGAACAAATCTCGCCCTGTTACCATAACAACGATCAGACCTGGTGGCCCTGCTGACAGGTGGGATAGTTTTTCTGATATGAAAGGCTTCAGGAAGCTCGTACATCATATAGACGAACCTTACCACTGCTCTATCGCCGCACTATTATTTAGCATATTCATGCATCAGTGTTGAGTTTGATAGACTTTTTGTGCAAGTTCTCACAGTGACGCTAGTTCTGAGTCAGCATTTTGCGGATAGAAACAGGCGCCATAAGGTTCTGTCTGAATTCCTGCTTTCTAACTTCATTACTCATCTTAGATTTGCAAATAGACTACAATGGATTTTTTGTGCTCCCCTCCTACACACCAGCCGATTTTGTGTTTGCACTTTGCCCTCTTATTTTTTCTATCATTCTTCTGCCTATGGCTTTACTTTTGTCAATAATCATTTTTTTTTCTTTAATCCAAACCACCAAATACTCCAATTTCTTGTACTATTACCAACTTTTGCTTATAAGGTTCCTTTCACAAGGCAATTTCAGGCTTTTGTCCATCCATCATTACTTATTGCATGAGTCTAGTTACAAGGCCAGTCAGGTTGTCATGGTTTTGAGAAACTAACTTCTTTTATTTTGTTCTTATTTATTCCTGAGCGACATACATGAAGCACAGCACCCTTAACTGTTCTGAAGTCTTTCTCATTAATTGCTAGGCTGTGACCTGCAGCTCGGTGCCTATTTTCATCCTTCTGATTTTCCGTTATAAGAGTTTACTGATTAATACAGTAGGGATGAAGGCATGCGTCATGTATGCGGCAGATGGGGTTATTCAGAAAAGTCTGGTGTAACGAGGAGCTCGAGGTTATAATTCTGTGCCATTAATCCTCACTGGCCCTCCAGCCTGCTTACGTGCAGCCATTGTGCAGGAGGTGTGAAATAATAGTGCTCTTAGATGGCAATCAGGGTCTCCTTGTGCCTTGTTAACTGTATTCAGTGGTAAAATACTCACTGGGGAATCTTTCACTACTCAAGTTTAAGGAGCCAGGGATTCCTGCTCACCTTTATAGGTGTCTTAAAACGCCAGCTCCTTTAGACTGCTGTTTCCTTCACGTCTTATCTCGACAGTATTTTTTTTCTTTTCTTCCAGGGAAGGCACTATCAAACCCGGAGACCGGCTGCTGAGCATCGACGGTATTCGTCTGCATGGTACTTCCCACGCAGAGGCAATGAGCATCCTCAAGCAGTGCGGCCAGGAAGCAACACTCCTCATCGAGTATGACGTGTCCATCATGGGTAGGATGATGCCTTTAACCTGCGGGTCTGACACTCGTTTAGCACGTATGTGCTTTGATTGGGTTCCAAAATTGTAGCAGAGAATCACACGGTAATAAATGGTACCCTTGAGGACATGTGCACACTGGCTTGCTGAAAGAGTGGGTGAGTGAGTCAGGAGAGAGAGAGAGAGAGAGAGAGAGAGAGATGTAAGGTTTAGAGTAGCCCTTGGCTAAACACCATCCACCTGATGTCTTTGTTTGTAGTCTGAATAGGAAGTGATGGATTTTCTTCATGTGGTGTGCAGTGGAGGAGGAATGATGGAAAGGAAGGTATAGCTGTGCTGTAAAGTAGTTAGTCATGTTAACTACTAACGGCCCCACGACGGCTATCAGATTCTGGCTGTTGTTTTTGTATTTATTTCTTCGCCACATATGAGGGTGGGGCAATGCTTGATGTGTTCAGTGTTCAGGGAAATGCTGTCTTATCGATTCGGCTGCTTCACGTCTAAGAGCTTCATTAGGATTTGATGTGCATTTTCACAATGCACCGAGACGGCTGAATACACCAAACTCTGCCATAAGAAATATAGATCAAGAAGAAAATAGCAATAACTTTGCAATCAGTGTAGGGTAAATGGCAAGGTAATACTCATGCCAGCACACCTAATGTTTTCTACACTTTTTAAACTAAAAAAGATTTCTCAGCCTGGTGACTGAAGCCGATTAAGGCTAAGACAGGAAAGGTCTCGCTCGCTATACTTGAGTCATCTTCAACAGACCTGAGGTCGTCTGCTCTGGAATGGAGGATGATGTCTTTATCATGTCATGCCTTGGTGACCTACAAGTGTCACCCTTTACTGGATGTATGCATCAATTATACATGATACTCAGCATGTGATGCCTTTCCTCGCACACTCCCATGTTCCTTGAAAGCAAAGCAGGGTTAATTAGTTTATTTTGTAATACAAACCCCTTTGCATGCTACTGCAGGATATCACCATTAAGCCTGTGTTAAATGGGAAGTGCTATGCAGTTGCTGGAGCCAATGTTTACTTCACACTTTGTGCCGCAACTTTTCTTCATAAAAGGGAGCAAGTGACTCCAGTCTGTGCAGGGAATTGGGATGTGGTGCTGCCATATGGTGAGAGGGTTTTGTGTGGGTGTGATTATGTTCATTATGTCCACCTGCTCTGTACTTAAGATGTGTGGTGTAACCAGGACACTTTTTTTTTTGCCTCAACCTTAACCAAGCCATCATGTGGAGTTACTGCTGCTAGGAATTTGGAGGCACACCCCATCTGCTCGGCCTCTTTATTCATATTAAGAGTTTCAAAAATGGGAATATATATATATATATATATATATATATATATATACATATATATACATATATATATACACGTATATATATATACGTGTATATATATATGTATATATATATATATATATATATATATATATATATATATATATATATATATATATATATATATATATATATAGAAAAAAAAAATCTACATATTAGACGCCAAAAGTTGGGTAGCACGGTAACACAGCAGGTAGCATCGCCGCCTCTGGGCCCCATTGACCCTGGTTAAATTGTCAGCTCACACTTTGGCATTTTTTATAAATTTCAATTCAGTTTTATTTATGTAGCACTTTTAAAACTAGACTCGGCCACAAAGCAGCTTGACAGAGATCCAGATGTCGATTTAGATCCCTAAAGATGGAGCTAGAGGCGACAGTGGAAAAAAAAACATAAGTGCAATCTTTAGGGTATTCAGGAGGGACCATCCACAGCAACCCTCAGACAGCTGCCAGTGACACTGTAATGAAGGAAGCTCCAAGCAAACAAAGGGCATTATAGGAATAGACCAGGCGGGTCTGAGGGCCGAGGGAGTTAAGAACAGAGGCATGTGTTGGCTGAAGGAAGGAAGGGAGAGAGAGAGAGAGAGAGAGAGAGAGAGAGAGAGAGATATTGAATTTGTGTGTGAGATTGAATTTGTGTGTGAGATTGAGTGTGTATGTGTGTGTAAGAGAGAGAGAGATCATGAGAGAGACTGAGAGTCTGTGTGAGAGAGACAGAGAGGGTGAGATTGAGAGTGTGTGAGAGAGACACACAGAGAGAGAGTTAGATTGAGAGTGTGTGAGATTGAGAGTGTGTGTGTGTGTGTGTGTGTGAGAGAGAGTGTGTATATGTAAGAGAGAGAGTGAGATATTGAATGTGTGTGTTTGTGTGTGAGAAAGAGAGAAATAGAGAGCATGAGAGAGTCAGAGAGAGACTGAGTGTGTGTGAGAGAGATTAAGAGTGTGTGAGAGAGTGAGATTGAGTGTGTGTATGAGAGAGAGAAAGAGATGGAGAACTACTGCATTCTGGACTTAACTGAAGTGTTAAAATAGTCCAGAGTTTGAGGTAACACAATGTTCTGTATCATGTAACAGCAGAATATTTATCTCCCTGTGCTTCTAATGAGAGACTGGAGTCAATATTATTATTATTTAGCATTGGGCATCCTGTCTAATGTCCCTTACACATGCTTAAGCTGGTGAACATACAACTTAAACAGTGTGGATGGATGGATAGATGGATGGATGGATGGATGGATGGATGGATGATTGATCCATTGATCCTGGAGGAAATTCAAGCATCCAGTAGCAACATACAGAAAAATAAGATGATTAACTTATTTTTTAAAATACAAAATGTAAAATGTAAAATTTTTAAATGTTATCTGTTAAATTGCTTGTGTTTGAGGCCCTGTGTCACTGCGATAGCCCCAACCCTAAGGATAAAAAGGTTACTAAAGATGATGGGTGGGGAAAAAATCCAAAAGGCACACTTAACAGTTTAGAGTCAACCTTCAGGCAGTTTGTCTTTAGAAGGTTATTTTTATATTTGCTATAAACTTTTATTGTCTTTGTTGGAAGAAATATAGCCCAAATACCAGCATGTGCACAATAATAAAGAAATATTAAGAATGAACATTATTGTACATAACTAGAATGAATATATCATAGAGGAACAAAACTGAGGCTTTGTCTTTAGTCATGTCATTAAAATCCACGTGCTCCCGTTAGACTGTTAGAGTGTTAAACGTCTGAGTGTAAACCGTACACCCGAGGCTAATATACAGACAATTAACTAGCAGCCGCTCTGTAAGATAAAGTCTCTCTAACAGAATTAGCAGGTTCTTTCATGTAAAGCTCCTCCTAGCCTGTATTCACACTGGCAGTGATGCAACACCTCGTTGGATGGAAGTCATGATTACCAGTGAGAGCTGTATCTTCTACTGATATTTTCCATCGGTGATTGAACTAGGTGCAGTGACATGAGCACTTTATGGAAGTGAGACGTCTCTAACCCTGGGAGTGAGAACTGTGAAATATCATCTCCTTTATTTGTATGACCTCTATCCCTGAGTTTGTCCTGTCTTCATCTGCCTCCACACAGACTCCATAGCCAGTGCTTCTGGTCCTCTACTTGTGGAAGTGGCCAAGCCTTTGGGCTCCAGCCTGGGGGTTGCTCTGTCTACCTCCATGTACTGCAACAAGCAGGTCATCATCATTGACAAGGTCAAGCCAGCCAGCATCGCTGACAGGTAAACAGTGCTATAGTGCCAGCTTTACTCGACCCACAGTCGTCTTCTACCCCTGTACCCTCTCATGGCATTGTTATCTGACCCAGATCAGCGTAGCTTAGAAATGCAGACTCACGCACTGGTGAAATTTCTGGAAAGATTGCAGCACATAGCACTAAGCGACTAATTAAAGAAATTCAATAACTCATCTGCTGCGGAGGCTGTAAGAAAGCCTGTAAGAATAATGAAGATGGCAGATTGCTGAGCGAGTGAAAGCTCCAGTATCTGAAATGTTTTGGATGATTCAGGCATTTATTCCCAAGAGGAACTTTAACGGTTAAAGCTTTGTAGATAGCTGATTATTATACCCCATCAGACACAACACAAAGTTTTCTACAATCGTCCTCTGCATTATTAAACAGATATTTTTATATATCAGTCCATAGAACAGGAAAATGATTTGTTTGCACATTTGTAGTTCAAAAAAAGGCTACACATTGGACAGGAAGTGATGGTGTTGTGTTGTGTAGGTGTGGCGCACTGCATGCCGGTGATCATATCCTGTCAGTTGATGGCACAAGCATGGAGTATTGCACGCTGGCTGAAGCCACCCAGCTCTTAGCCAGCGCCTGTGAGCATGTCAAGATGGAGATCCTTCCTCATCACCAGACTAGACTGGCCCTTAAAGCCTCAGATCATGGTAAGACACACACACACACAAACACACAAACACTTTTGCCCCTCCTCTAAATGCATTCTTATTTACGCTTCTCTATCCTATTACCATGCACATGCAGGGATAAAATAACCCAATACTATCATGTCACATTTTATTTCACTCTCAGCCAACCAAACATCACAGCAAAATACTGAGTCTGTTTCAGTCAGAAATGTGAGGCGATGTTAGCATTTCATTTGGAACTAACGTCTTGCATGTTTTTATTAACGCACCCGCAGCAGGGTTTCCTGTCACTGGCATTTATGTAATTTAATTGAACATTTTTATTTTATCTGAGACCCGAGTAATTTCTTCCTTCGTCAACTTGTTTTCGTGCAATGCAGCACTATTTAACACTCTCCAACACTGGAAAATGGCTTCTTATTCTTACATGTGCTCCTGACATAGGGTATGTCATAACAAAGCTATCTAGTGCAATGTGATAGATAGATAGATAGATAGATAGATAGATAGATAGATAGATAGATAGATAGATAGATAAATAGATAGATAGATAGGTAGATAGGTAGGTAGATAGATAGATAGATTGATTGATTGATTGATTGATTGATTGATTGATTGATTGGATTGGATTGGATTTCTGGTGCTTCCTGGTGTTCAAGCAGCAGGATCTCGTGCTCTCATTGTCATGGTCTGGGTTTGATTCCTAGCCAGGGAACTAACCCAGCCACTGAAGAGCTAACTCTCAGTGCCATTCCCAAGCCTGGATAAAATGG
Source organism: Tachysurus vachellii (assembly GCF_030014155.1). Lineage (NCBI taxonomy): Eukaryota > Metazoa > Chordata > Actinopteri > Siluriformes > Bagridae > Tachysurus > Tachysurus vachellii. The sequence goes on from NC_083475.1 coordinate 14,842,623, forward strand.
GAGGGTTACGTCAGGAAGGTCATCCGGCATAAAACCAAGCCCTAATCGAACATATGGACCACTTGATCCACTGTAGCGATCCCAAACAGCTGACAGAACATCAACAATAGATTCATATACTGTAGCTAGATTTTTTTCCAGTAGAAAATAAAGATATAGAACTGCATGTAATGTTTGCCGTTGATTCAGAACTTTTTTCCTACATCAAGCACATGGGACATTTGGTCCACTTTGAAATTGTGTTTTAATGAACTTGTGTTAGACAACTAAACAAGCTTGGAGTTCTAGTATGCAGATTTCTCGCATAAAATAAGTATTATAAAGTAAGAAAAATTCAGACAGCATAGAGACAGGAACATTTGGAACAGCAGATACTCTAAAATAGAAATATGATAATGTGATTTGTAGCTTCACTTTTGGGTTCAAGTCTGTCTGCTTTAATTAGAAAGTAGTTCTGTCAGATGAGGATTTCTCTAGTGTCTTGAGATTCTGTTGTTTTTAAGCCCGCTCTACTCCAACAAATAATGGGAGTCCAGTTCAGCAGTTCAGCAGCTCGAGGTGTGACAAATTGTCTATGGAATTGAGGTCCGGTGGTGTTGCAGGCCAGCTGAAGTGTCCCTGTGTCCCCTTATACATGAAAGTCATGTACAGATTTTGTCTGTAGTGTTGGCTACCTGGTATGTAGGAGTGTCAGTGTTGTTCTCTGACTGGTCGTTCTGTTATAGCAGTTTTCATCCAGGTGTGAATCGTACTGACAATGTGGAATAGATTTTTATTTTATTTATTTATTTTCTCCAGTGTACAGTACATACGCTCTATACATGATGTGCCAAAAATTCCCATTGCACATGTTTACTCTCACATATACCCTTAGAACAGTATCTCTACAAACTGAACATACCAGCGTCATTGTCATCTGCCCGAGCACAATACAGTCTACCCATATACGTAGAAACATACACACACACACACACTAACACAACTAATGGATAGGATGTGGTCAGGCAAGATCAGGCTCTCAGGAGGCTCTTTCTATGTCTCTCCGCCCCCTCCAGCAGTGTTTCTCTCCACCATTTTGCTGTGTGTGTCTGCTCAGGTCCTGCACCAGCGATAAAATTAAGTGAAACCTGCCCCAAAGGGGATTGATACTTTAACAGAATGCAGCTGTCTACAGGCAAGAGGTCTTGGGTAGAGTGTCTGTACATCTGAGTGCTGGTCAAAAAGCAACACATTCTGCCACGTTTTTCTGTAAATGTTGTCAAATCAGAGCCGAGACAAATTATAATGCAGCAAAATCGCTGTTTGTAAGTGATTGGTAAATTAAACTCAGTTTAGTCCACACAAGCTGGAGCTATAACGCCACCTTGAAAACATCCTCCTGTCATGACCTAGCTTTGTGTTTACTGTTTATTTAGGTTAAAGTCATTACAGTAGCTGTGTGCTAGAATGTTTCCAAGAATGTTTCTATGCAAATTAAATAATAATCCTGTCTTCCTGGGATGTATTGTAATCAAGACCTGATGTGTTTTAAATGGATACCAACACACACAAAAATTTGAGGTGTATTATTTATTTATTTTTGTTTTAGAAAACACTTTATCTTTACATTAATCTTTACATTACGTCTGGTTTTATGACGATTTATGAGATTTTAATTTGATGAGGTTGAAGGTTAAGACATGGAGCTTACTGGAATAAGACAGACCGCATTGATTAATATGAACATTAATATGTTTCTGTATGATGCTTTTACGAGCTGCACGTATTCATCCTTAGTAACTCCCAGCAGGTACTAGCAGTTAAAATTAGATTGCTAGCTTGCTTATATTCAAGGAAATATGACCAGGTAGATTTGTTAGAAAAATCCCAGTTTTTTTTTGTTTTTTTTTTTTCTTTTTCTAATAAAAAAAAAAAAAGAAAGAAAACAGTCACATATACATATCTTTTAGAGACCAATTATTAACTTTTTAGGGTTTTACGTAGGGAATGTTTTAGAGTTTATATAAATAATTATATTATATTATTTTTATACTATATATTAAATCGCTATGCATAATAATATCGTATTTTGAACATTTGGAACGCTAACCAGATACAGATGTCATTGTGTAATGACCCTAGATGTTTCACTGTGGTTCACTGATGTGTTGTGTTTGTATTAAAACACTTTGCCACTGAGGTTTTACACAATTGACATTTGGATCAGTTACTAAGAGGACATCAGTATCAGATGTTGGTATGTGCTGATAATCAGAAGATAGGATCAGTACATCCTTACATACATAAGTGCCCTTGTGTGTGTTGTGCTGCACCATACCATGTTTATGCTGTTGTGTCATCTCCTGTCTCTTCCTCTCCGTGTGGTCAGTCAAGGTGCAGAGGAGCAACCGGCCATTGCCCTGGGAGTCCGGCACAAACAACAACAGCAACTTCCTCCCTTACCAGCACTATAACACCTACCACCCTGACCAGTCCTGCAGCCAGGCCAAGCAGAAATCTTCTCCAAACAACCCCTGTAATACCCCTATTCCTTTCTCCTAATACCTTCATCTTTCCATTTCTCCTCTTCCTCACCATTTCTCTTCTGTCAGACCTTTGACCTTTTCATTTTGCATGGACTCTCATTTGTCACAAGACCTGTTTAGATGTTAATTCACAAACATGCATCAGGGTGTTATGGAAAAAAAAAGTTGATGCAGCTTGATCAATTTCTAAAACCATGCCACGGTTAAAGCCACAGAGATCACATTTATGGTCAACATGAACTATAGCTCTCGACCTGTTTCTGCATGCTTTTTTTATGTTGTAATGCAGCTACGTGATTGGCTGATTGTATGAATGTGAAGCTGTAGAGTCTGAGTGTATTTTTCTTTGTAAACAAACAACATATTTTTTTTAGAAAATATCACATAATACGTAGCTATCATTAAACATGTGAATTGGGTCAATTAGAGCCATTGACGTTAATATGAGTGTAATAATATAAACCTGTGATTTGAATTACAGCTTGAACTAAAGTCAGAACTGCTGTTGTCGAAAATTAATCAACATCTTCTGACC